>NW_026605922.1:0-14049 GCF_947563725.1 Argiope bruennichi
AGGTGTCCGTGCTCGGTAACTGACACTGCGCGCTCGGCATGGGTCGACATCTCTCCTATTGTTGATTCCTTTGTTTAAAATTTTTTTTTGTATAGTTCAGATGGTAGATATAGATTGACAGAGGTATTCGTGTTTGGTAAATCGCTCTGCATGCTGGGAGTACATCCGAATGTTTTTGTTGTTTTTTTTCTAACATTGTAATTTGTATGTTTCTAATCAGAGATGTCGATGCATAGATCGAACGAGGTGTCCGTGCTCGGTAACTGGCACTGCGCGTTCGGCATGGGTCGATACCTCTCCTCTTGTTGATTCCTTTATTTAACATTGTATTTTATGTATGTTTCAGGTAAGAGATGTCGATGCATAGATCGAACGAGGTGTCCGTGCTCGGTAACTGACACTGCGCGCTCGGCATGGGTCGACATCTCTCTAATTGTTGATTCCTTTGTTTAAAATTGTTTTTTTTTGTATAGTTCAGATGGTAGATATAGATTGACAGAGGTGTTCGTGTTTGGTAAATCGCTCTGCATGCTGGGAGTACATCCGAATGTTTTTCTTGTTTTTTTTCTAACATTGTAATTTGTATGTTTCTAATCAGAGCTGTCGATGCATAAATCGAACGAGGTGTCCGTGCTCGGTAACTGGCACTGCGCGTTCGGCATGGGTCGATACCTCTCCTCTTGTTGATTCCTTTATTTAACATTGTATTTTATGTATGTTTCAGGTCAGAGATGTCGATGCATAGATCGAACGAGGTGTCCGTGCTCGGTAACTGGCACTGCGCGTTCGGCATGGGTCGATACCTCTCCTCTTGTTGATTCCTTTATTTAACATTGTATTTTATGTATGTTTCAGGTGAGAGATGTCGATGCATAGATCGAACGAGGTGTCCGTGCTCGGAAACTGGCACTGCGCGTTCGGCATGTGTCGATACCTCTCCTCTTCTTGATTCCTTTATTTAACATTGTATTTTATGTATGTTTCAGGTCAGAGATGTCGATGCATAGATCGAACGAGGTGCCCGTGCTCGGTAACTGCCACTGCGCGTTCGGCATGGGTCGATACCTCTCCTCTTGTTGATTCCTTTATTTAACATTGTATTTTATGTATGTTTCAGGTCAGAGATGTCGATGCATAGATCGAACGAGGTGTCTGTGCTCGGTAACTGGCACTGCGCGTTCGGCATGGGTCGATACCTCTCCTCTTGTTGATTCCTTTATTTAACATTGTATTTTTTGTATGTTTCAGGTCAGAGATGTCGATGCATAGATCGAACGAGGTGTCCGTGCTCGGTAACTGACACTGCGCGCTCGGCATGGGTCGATATCTCTCCTATTGTTGATTCCTTTGTTTAAAATTGTTTTTTTTTTGTATATTTCAGATGGTAGATATAGATTGACAGAGGTGTTCGTGTTTGGTAAATCGCTCTGCATGCTGGGAGTACATCCGAATGTTTTTCTTGTTTTTTTTTTCTAACATTGTAATTTGTATGTTTCTAATCAGAGATGTCGATGCATAGATCGAACGAGGTGTCCATGCTCGGTAACTGGCACTGCGCGTTCGGCATGGGTCGATACCTCTCCTCTTGTTGATTCCTTTATTTAACATTGTATTTTATGTATGTTTCAGGTCAGAGATGTCGATGCATAGATCGAACGAGGTGTCCGTGCTCGGTAACTGGCACTGCGCGTTCGGCATGGGTCGATACCTCTCCTCTTGTTGATTCCTTTATTTCACATTGTATTTTATGTATGTTTCAGGTCAGAGATGTCGATGCATAGATCGAACGAGGTGTCCGTGCTCGGTAACTGACACTGCGCGCTCGGAATGGGTCGACATCTCTCCTATTGTTGATTGATTTTTTTAAAATTGTTTTTTTTTGTATATTTCAAATGGTAGATATAGATTGACAGAGGTGTTCGTGTTTGGTAAATCGCTCTGCATGCTGGGAGTACATCCGAATGTTTTTCTTGTTTTTTTTTCCTAACATTGTAATTTGTATGTTTCTAATCAGAGATGTCGATGCATAGATCGAACGAGGTGTCCGTGCTCGGTAACTGCCACTGCGCGTTCGGCATGGGTCGATACCTCTACTCTTGTTGATTCCTTTATTTAACATTGTATTTTATGTATGTTTCAGGTCAGAGATGTCGATGCATAGATCGAACGAGGTGTCCGTGCTCGGTAACTGCCACTGCGCGTTCGGCATGGGTCGATACCTCTCCTCTTGTTGATTCCTTTATTTAACATTGTATTTTATGTATGTTTCAGGTCAGAGATGTCGATGCATAGATCGAACGAGGTGTCCGTGCTGGGTAACTGACACTGCGCGCTCGGCATGGGTCGACATCTCTCCTATTGTTGATTCCTTTGTTTAAAATTGTTTTTTTTTTGTATATTTCAGATGGTAGATATAGATTGACAGAGGTGTTCGTGTTTGGTTAATCGCTCTGCATGCTGGGAGTACATCCGAATGTTTTTCTTGTTTTTTTTCTAACATTGTAATTTGTATGTTTCTAATCAGAGATGTCGATGCATAGATCGAACGAGGTGTCCGTGCTCGGTAACTGGCACTGCGCGTTCGGCATGAGTCGATACCTCTCCTCTTGTTGATTCCTTTATTTAACATTGTATTTTATGTATGTTTCAGGTCAGAGATGTCGATGCATAGATCGAACGAGGTGTCCGTGCTCGGAAACTGGCACTGCGCGTTCGGCATGTGTCGATACCTCTCCTCTTGTTGATTACTTTATTTAACATTGTATTTTATGTATGTTTCAGGTCAGAGATGTCGATGCATAGATCGAACGAGGTGTCCGTGCTCGGTAACTGGCACTGCGCGTTCGGCATGGATCGATACCTCTCCTCTTGTTGATTCCTTTATTTAACATTGTATTTTATGTATGTTTCAGGTCAGAGATGTCGATGCATAGATCGAACGAGGTGTCCGTGCTCGGTAACTGACACTGCGCGCTCGGCATATGTCGATACCTCTCCTCTTGTTGATTCCTTTATTTAACATTGTATTTTATGTATGTTTCATGTCAGAGATGTCGATGCATAGATCGAACGAGGTGTCCGTGCTCGGTAACTGGCACTGCGCGTTCGGCATGTGTCGATACCTCTCCTCTTCTTGATTCCTTTATTTAACATTGTATTTTATGTATGTTTCAGGTCAGAGATGTCGATGCATAGATCGAACGAGGTGTCCGTGCTCGGAAACTGGCATTGCGCGTTCGGCATGGGTCGATACCTCTCCTCTTGTTGATTCCTTTATTTAACATTGTATTTTATGTATGTTTCAGGTCAGAGATGTCGATGCATAGATCGAACGAGGTGTCCGTGCTCGGTAACTGGCACTGCGCGTTCGGCATGGGTCGATACCTCTCCTCTTGTTGATTCCTTTATTTAACATTGCATTTTATGTATGTTTCAGGTCAGAGATGTCGATGCATAGATCGAACGAGGTGTCCGTGCTCGGTAACTGGCACTGCGCGTTCGGCATGTGTCGATACCTCTCCTCTTGTTGATTCCTTTATTTAACATTGTATTTTATGTATGTTTCAGGTCAGAGATGTCGATGCATAGATCGAACGAGGTGTCCGTGCTCGGTAACTGGCACTGCGCGTTCGGCATGGGTCGATACCTCTCCTCTTGTTGATTCCTTTATTTAACATTGTATTTTATGTATGTTTCAGGTCAGAGATGTCGATGCATAGATCGAACGAGGTGTCCGTGCTCGGTAACTGGCACTGCGCGTTCGGCATGTGTCGATACCTCTCCTCTTGTTGATTCCTTTATTTAACATTGTATTTTATGTATGTTTCAGGTCAGAGATGTCGATGCATAGATCGAACGAGGTGTCCGTGCTCGGAAACTGACACTGCGCGCTCGGCATGGGTCGACATCTCTCCTATTGTTGATTCCTTTGTTTAAAATTGTTTTTTTTGTATATTTCATATGGTAGATATAGATTGACAGAGGTGTTTGTGTTTGGTAAATCGCTCTGCATGCTGGGAGTACATCCGAAAGTTTTTCTTGTTTTTTTTTCTAACATTGTAATTTGTATGTTTCTAATCAGAGATGTCGATGCATAGATCGAACGAGGTGTCCGTGCTCGGTAACTGGCACTGCGCGTTCGGCATGGGTCGATACCTCTCCTCTTGTTGATTCCTTTATATAACATTGTATTTTATGTATGTTTCAGGTCAGAGATGTCGATGCATAGATCGAACGAGGTGTCCGTGCTCGGAAACTGGCACTGCGCGTTCGGCATGTGTCGATACCTCTCCTCTTCTTGATTCCTTTATTTAACATTGTATTTTATGTATGTTTCAGGTCAAAGATGTCGATGCATAGATCGAACGAGGTGTCCGTGCTCGGAAACTGGCACTGCGCGTTCGGCATGTGTCGATACCTCTCCTCTTCTTGATTCCTTTATTTAACATTGTATTTTATGTATGTTTCAGGTCAGAGATGTCGATGCATAGATCGAACGAGGTGTCCGTGCTCGGTAACTGACACTGCGCGCTCGGCATGGGTCGACATCTCTCCTATTTTTGATTCCTTTGTTTAAAATTGTTTTTTTTTGTATATTTCAGATGGTAGATATAGATTGACAGAGGTGTTCGTGTTTGGTAAATCGCTCTGCATGCTGGGAGTACATCCGAATGTTTTTCTTGTTTTTTTTCTAACATTGTAATTTGTATGTTTCTAATCAGAGATGTCGATGCATATATCGAACGAGGTGTCCGTGCTCGGTAACTGGCACTGCGCGTTCGGCATGGGTCGATACCTCTACTCTTGTTGATTCCTTTATTTAACATTGTATTTTATGTATGTTTCAGGTCAGAGATGTCGATGCATAGATCGAACGAGGTGTCCGTGCTCGGTAACTGCCACTGCGCGTTCGGCATGGGTCGATACCTCTCCTCTTGTTGATTCCTTTATTTAACATTGTATTTTATGTATGTTTCAGGTCAGAGATGTCGATGCATAGATCGAACGAGGTGTCCGTGCTGGGTAACTGACACTGCGCGCTCGGCATGGGTCGACATCTCTCCTATTGTTGATTCCTTTGTTTAAAATTGTTTTTTTTTTGTATATTTCAGATGGTAGATATAGATTGACAGAGGTGTTCGTGTTTGGTAAATCGCTCTGCATGCTGGGAGTACATCCGAATGTTTTTCTTGTTTTTTTTCTAACATTGTAATTTGTATGTTTCTAATCAGAGATGTCGATGCATAGATCGAACGAGGTGTCCGTGCTCGGTAACTGGCACTGCGCGTTCGGCATGAGTCGATACCTCTCCTCTTGTTGATTCCTTTATTTAACATTGTATTTTATGTATGTTTCAGGTCAGAGATGTCGATGCATAGATCGAACGAGGTGTCCGTGCTCGGAAACTGGCACTGCGCGTTCGGCATGTGTCGATACCTCTCCTCTTGTTGATTACTTTATTTAACATTGTATTTTATGTATGTTTCAGGTCAGAGATGTCGATGCATAGATCGAACGAGGTGTCCGTGCTCGGTAACTGGCACTGCGCGTTCGGCATGGATCGATACCTCTCCTCTTGTTGATTCCTTTATTTAACATTGTATTTTATGTATGTTTCAGGTCAGAGATGTCGATGCATAGATCGAACGAGGTGTCCGTGCTCGGTAACTGACACTGCGCGCTCGGCATGGGTCGATACCTCTCCTCTTGTTGATTCCTTTATTTAACAATGTATTTTATGTATGTTTCAGGTCAGAGATGTCGATGCATAGATCGAACGAGGTGTCCGTGCTCGGTAACTGCCACTGCGCGTTCGGCATGGGTCGATACCTCTCCTCTTGTTGATTCCTTTATTTAACATTGTATTTTATGTATGTTTCAGGTCAGAGATGTCGATGCATAGATCGAACGAGGTGTCCGTGCTGGGTAACTGACACTGCGCGCTCGGCATGGGTCGACATCTCTCCTATTGTTGATTCCTTTGTTTAAAATTGTTTTTTTTTTGTATATTTCAGATGGTAGATATAGATTGACAGAGGTGTTCGTGTTTGGTAAATCGCTCTGCATGCTGGGAGTACATCCGAATGTTTTTCTTGTTTTTTTTCTAACATTGTAATTTGTATGTTTCTAATCAGAGATGTCGATGCATAGATCGAACGAGGTGTCCGTGCTCGGTAACTGGCACTGCGCGTTCGGCATGAGTCGATACCTCTCCTCTTGTTGATTCCTTTATTTAACATTGTATTTTATGTATGTTTCAGGTCAGAGATGTCGATGCATAGATCGAACGAGGTGTCCGTGCTCGGAAACTGGCACTGCGCGTTCGGCATGTGTCGATACCTCTCCTCTTGTTGATTACTTTATTTAACATTGTATTTTATGTATGTTTCAGGTCAGAGATGTCGATGCATAGATCGAACGAGGTGTCCGTGCTCGGTAACTGGCACTGCGCGTTCGGCATGGATCGATACCTCTCCTCTTGTTGATTCCTTTATTTAACATTGTATTTTATGTATGTTTCAGGTCAGAGATGTCGATGCATAGATCGAACGAGGTGTCCGTGCTCGGTAACTGACACTGCGCGCTCGGCATGGGTCGATACCTCTCCTCTTGTTGATTCCTTTATTTAACAATGTATTTTATGTATGTTTCAGGTCAGAGATGTCGATGCATAGATCGAACGAGGTGTCCGTGCTCGGAAACTGGCACTGCGCGTTCGGCATGTGTCGATACCTCTCCTCTTGTTGATTCCTTTATTTAACATTGTATTTTATGTATGTTTCAGGTCAGAGATGCATAGATCGAACGAGGTGTCCGTGCTCGGTAACTGGCACTGCGCGTTCGGCATGGGTCGATACCTCTCCTCTTGTTGATTCCTTTATTTAACATTCTATTTTATGTATGTTTCAGGTCAGAGATGTCGATGCATAGATCGAACGAGGTGTCCGTGCTCGGTAACTGGCACTGCGCGTTCGGCATGTGTCGATACCTCTCCTCTTGTTGATTCCTTTATTTAACATTGTATTTTATGTATGTTTCAGGTCAGAGATGTCGATGCATAGATCGAACGAGGTGTCCGTGCTCGGTAACTGACACTGCGCGCTCGGCATGGGTCGACATCTCTCCTATTTTTGATTCCTTTGTTTAAAATTGTTTTTTTTTGTATATTTCAGATGGTAGATATAGATTGACAGAGGTGTTCGTGTTTGGTAAATCGCTCTGCATGCTGGGAGTACATCCGAATGTTTTTCTTGTTTTTTTTCTAACATTGTAATTTGTATGTTTCTAATCAGAGATGTCGATGCATAGATCGAACGAGGTGTCCGTGCTCGGAAACTGGCACTGCGCGTTCGGCATGGGTCGATACCTCTCCTCTTGTTGATTCCTTTATATAACATTGTATTTTATGTATGTTTCAGGTCAGAGATGTCGATGCATAGATCGAACGAGGTGTCCGTGCTCGGAAACTGGCACTGCGCGTTCGGCATGTGTCGATACCTCTGCTCTTCTTGATTCCTTTATTTAACATTGTATTTTATGTATGTTTCAGGTCAGAGATGTCGATGCATAGATCGAACGAGGTGTCCGTGCTCGGTAACTGGCACTGCGCGTTCGGCATGGGTCGATACCTCTCCTCTTGTTGATTCCTTTATATAACATTGTATTTTATGTATGTTTCAGGTCAGAGATGTCGATGCATAGATCGAACGAGGTGTCCGTGCTCGGAAACTGGCACTGCGCGTTCGGCATGTGTCGATACCTCTCCTCTTCTTGATAATTTATTTAACATTGTATTTTATGTATGTTTCAGGTCAGAGATGTCGATGCATAGATCGAACGAGGTGTCCGTGCTCGGTAACTGACACTGCGCGCTCGGCATGGGTCGACATCTCTCCTATTTTTGATTCCTTTGTTTAAAATTGTTTTTTTTGTATATTTCAGATGGTAGATATAGATTGACAGAGGTGTTCGTGTTTGGTAAATCGCTCTGCATGCTGGGAGTACATCCGAATGTTTTTCTTGTTTTTTTTCTAACATTGTAATTTGTATGTTTCTAATCAGAGATGTCGATGCATAGATCGAACGAGGTGTCCGTGCTCGGTAACTGGCACTGCGCGTTCGGCATGGGTCGATACCTCTCCTCTTGTTGATTAATTTATTTAACATCGTATTTTATGTATGTTTCAGGTCAGAGATGTCGATGCATAGATCGAACGAGGTGTCCGTGCTCGGAAACTGGCACTGCGCGTTCGGCATGTGTCGATACCTCTCCTCTTCTTGATTCCTTTATTTAACATTGTATTTTATGTATGTTTCAGGTCAGAGATGTCGATGCATAGATCAAACGAGGTGTCCGTGCTCGGTAACTGACACTGCGCGTTCGGCATGGGTCGATACCTCTCCTCTTGTTGATTCCTTTATTTAACATTGTATTTTATGTAAGTTTCAGGTCAGAGATGTCGATGCATAGATCGAACGAGGTGTCCGTGCTCGGTAACTGACACTGCGCGCTCGGCATGGGTCGACATCTCTCCTATTGTTGATTCCTTTGTTTAAAATTGTTTTTTTTGTATATTTCAGATGGTAGATATAGATTGAAAGAGGTGTTCGTGTTTGGTAAATCGCTCTGCATGCTGGGAGTACATCCGAATGTTTTTCTTGTTCTTTTTCTAACATTGTAATTTGTATGTTTCTAATCAG
Organism: Argiope bruennichi; assembly: GCF_947563725.1. Taxonomy (NCBI): domain Eukaryota; kingdom Metazoa; phylum Arthropoda; class Arachnida; order Araneae; family Araneidae; genus Argiope; species Argiope bruennichi. Next base: position 8,701 of record NW_026605922.1, read on the forward strand.
AGATGTCGATACATAGATCGAACGAGGTGTCCGTGCTCGGTAACTGGCACTGCGCGTTCGGCATGGGTCGATACCTCTCCTCTTGTTGATTCCTTTATTTAACATTGTATTTTATGTATGTTTCAGGTCAGAGATGTCGATGCATAGATCGAACGAGGTGTCCGTGCTCGGTAACTGGCACTGCGCGTTCGGCATGGGTCGATACCTCTCCTCTTGTTGATTCCTTTATTTAACATTGTATTTTATGTATGTTTCAGGTCAGAGATGTCGATGCATAGATCGAACGAGGTGTCCGTGCTCGGTAACTGGCACTGCGCGTTCGGCATGGGTCGATACCTCTCCTCTTGTTGATTCCTTTATTTAACATTGTATTTTATGTGTGTTTCAGGTCGGAGATGTCGATGCATAGATCGAACGAGGTGTCCGTGCTCGGTAACTGGCACTGCGCGCTCGGCATGGGTCGACATCTCTCCTATTGTTGATTCCTTTGTTTAAAATTGTTTTTTTTTGTATATTTCAGATGGTAGATATAGATTGACAGAGGTGTTCGTGTTTGGTAAATCGCTCTGCATGCTGGGAGTACATCCGAATGTTTTTCTTGTTCTTTTTCTAACATTGTAATTTGTATGTTTCTAATCAGAGATGTCGATGCATAGATCGAACGAGGCGTCCGTGCTCGGTAACTGGCACTGCGCGCTCGGCATGGGTCGACATCTCTCCTATTGTTGATTCCTTTGTTTAAAATTGTTTTTTTGTATATTTCAGATGGTAGATATAGATTGAAAGAGGTGTTCGTGTTTGGTAAATCGCTCTGCATGCTGGGAGTACATCCGAATGTTTTTCTTGTTCTTTTTCTAACATTGTAATTTGTATGTTTCTAATCAGAGATGTCGATGCATAGATCGAACGAGGTGTCCGTGCTCGGTAACTGGCACTGCGCGTTCGGCATGGGTCGATACCTCTCCTCTTGTTGATTCCTTTATTTAACATTGTATTTTATGTATGTTTCAGGTCAGAGATGTCGATGCATAGATCGAACGAGGTGTCCGTGCTCGGTAACTGGCACTGCGCGTTCGGCATGGGTCGATACCTCTCCTCTTGTTGATTCCTTTATATAACATTGTATTTTATGTATGTTTCAGGTCAGAGATGTCGATGCATAGATCGAACGAGGTGTCCGTGCTCGGAAACTGGCACTGCGCGTTCGGCATGTGTCGATACCTCTCCTCTTCTTGATTCCTTTATTTAACATTGTATTTTATGTATGTTTCAGGTCAGAGATGTCGATGCATAGATCGAACGAGGTGTCCGTGCTCGGTAACTGGCACTGCGCGTTCGGCATGGGTCGATACCTCTCCTCTTGTTGATTCCTTTATATAACATTGTATTTTATGTATGTTTCAGGTCAGAGATGTCGATGCATAGATCGAACGAGGTGTCCGTGCTCGGAAACTGGCACTGCGCGTTCGGCATGTGTCGATACCTCTCCTCTTCTTGATAATTTATTTAACATTGTATTTTATGTATGTTTCAGGTCAGAGATGTCGATGCATAGATCGAACGAGGTGTCCGTGCTCGGTAACTGACACTGCGCGCTCGGCATGGGTCGACATCTCTCCTATTTTTGATTCCTTTGTTTAAAATTGTTTTTTTTTTTGTATATTTCAGATGGTAGATATAGATTGACAGAGGTGTTCGTGTTTGGTAAATCGCTCTGCATGCTGGGAGTACATCCGAATGTTTTTCTTGTTTTTTTTCTAACATTGTAATTTGTATGTTTCTAATCAGAGATGTCGATGCATAGATCGAACGAGGTGTCCGTGCTCGGTAACTGGCACTGCGCGTTCGGCATGGGTCGATACCTCTCCTCTTGTTGATTAATTTATTTAACATCGTATTTTATGTATGTTTCAGGTCAGAGATGTCGATGCATAGATCGAACGAGGTGTCCGTGCTCGGAAACTGGCACTGCGCGTTCGGCATGTGTCGATACCTCTCCTCTTCTTGATTCCTTTATTTAACATTGTATTTTATGTATGTTTCAGGTCAGAGATGTCGATGCATAGATCGAACGAGGTGTCCGTGCTCGGTAACTGACACTGCGCGTTCGGCATGGGTCGATACCTCTCCTCTTGTTGATTCCTTTATTTAACATTGTATTTTATGTAAGTTTCAGGTCAGAGATGTCGATGCATAGATCGAACGAGGTGTCCGTGCTCGGTAACTGACACTGCGCGCTCGGCATGGGTCGACATCTCTCCTATTGTTGATTCCTTTGTTTAAAATTGTTTTTTTTTGTATATTTCAGATGGTAGATATAGATTGAAAGAGGTGTTCGTGTTTGGTAAATCGCTCTGCATGCTGGGAGTACATCCGAATGTTTTTCTTGTTCTTTTTCTAACATTGTAATTTGTATGTTTCTAATCAGAGATGTCGATACATAGATCGAACGAGGTGTCCGTGCTCGGTAACTGGCACTGCGCGTTCGGCATGGGTCGATACCTCTCCTCTTGTTGATTCCTTTATTTAACATTGTATTTTATGTATGTTTCAGGTCAGAGATGTCGATGCATAGATCGAACGAGGTGTCCGTGCTCGGTAACTGGCACTGCGCGTTCGGCATGGGTCGATACCTCTCCTCTTGTTGATTCCTTTATTTAACATTGTATTTTATGTATGTTTCAGGTCAGAGATGTCGATGCATAGATCGAACGAGGTGTCCGTGCTCGGTAACTGGCACTGCGCGTTCGGCATGGGTCGACATCTCTCCTATTGTTGATTCCTTTGTTTAAAATTGTTTTTTTTTTGTATATTTCAGATGGTAGATATAGATTGACAGAGGTGTTCGTGTTTGGTAAATCGCTCTGCATGCTGGGAGTACATCCGAATGTTTTTCTTGTTCTTTTTCTAACATTGTAATTTGTATGTTTCTAATCAGAGATGTCGATGCATAGATCGAACGAGGCGTCCGTGCTCGGTAACTGGCACTGCGCGCTCGGCATGGGTCGACATCTCTCCTATTGTTGATTCCTTTGTTTAAAATTGTTTTTTTTGTATATTTCAGATGGTAGATATAGATTGAAAGAGGTGTTCGTGTTTGGTAAATCGCTCTGCATGCTGGGAGTACATCCGAATGTTTTTCTTGTTCTTTTTCTAACATTGTAATTTGTATGTTTCTAATCAGAGATGTCGATGCATAGATCGAACGAGGCGTCCGTGCTCGGTAACTGGCACTGCGCGTTCGGCATGGGTCAATACCTCTCCTCTTGTTGATTCCTTTATTTAACATTGTATTTTATGTATGTTTCAGGTCAGAGATGTCGATGCATAGATCGAACGAGGTGTCCGTGCTCGGTAACTGGCACTGCGCGTTCGGCATGGGTCGATACCTCTCCTCTTGTTGATTCCTTTATTTAACATTGTATTTTATGTATGTTTCAGGTCAGAGATGTCGATGCATAGATCGAACGAGGTGTCCGTGCTCGGAAACTGGCACTGCGCGTTCGGCATGTGTCGATACCTCTCCTCTTCTTGATTCCTTTATTTAACATTGTATTTTATGTATGTTTCAGGTCAGAGATGTCGATGCATAGATCGAACGAGGTGTCCGTGCTCGGTAACTGACACTGCGCGTTCGGCATGGGTCGATACCTCTCCTCTTGTTGATTCCTTTATTTAACATTGTATTTTATGTAAGTTTCAGGTCAGAGATGTCGATGCATAGATCGAACGAGGTGTCCGTGCTCGGTAACTGACACTGCGCGCTCGGCATGGGTCGACATCTCTCCTATTGTTGATTCCTTTGTTTAAAATTGTTTTTTTTGTATACTTCAGATGGTAGATATAGATTGACAGAGGTGTTCGTGTTTGGTAAATCGCTCTGCATGCTGGGAGTACATCCGAATGTTTTTCTTGTTCTTTTTCTAACATTGTAATTTGTATTTTTCTAATCAGAGATGTCGATGCATAGATCGAACGAGGTGTCCGTGCTCGGTAACTGGCACTGCGCGTTCGGCATGGGTCGATACCTCTCCTCTTGTTGATTCCTTCATTTAACATTGTATTTTATGTATGTTTCAGGTCAGAGATGTCGATGCATAGATCGAACGAGGTGTCCGTGCTCGGTAACTGGCACTGCGCGTTCGGCATGGGTCGATACCTCTCCTCTTGTTGATTCCTTTATTTAACATTGTATTTTATGTATGTTTCTGGTCAGAGATGTCGATGCATAGATCGAACGAGGTGTCCGTACTCGGAAACTGGCACTGCGCGTTCGGCTTGGGTCGATACCTCTCCTCTTGTTGATTCCTTTATTTAACATTGTATTTTATGTATGTTTCAGGTCAGAGATGTCGATGCATAGATCGAACGAGGTGTCCGTGCTCGGTAACTGACACTGCGCGCTCGGCATGGGTCGACATCTCTCCTATTGTTGATTCCTTTGTTTAAAATTGTTTTTTTGTATATTTCAGATGGTAGATATAGATTGACAGAGGTGTTCGTGTTTGGTAAATCGCTCTGCATGCTGGGTGTACATCCGAATATTTTTCTTGTTTTTTTTTCTAACATTGTAATTTGTATGTTTCTAATCAGAGATGTCGATGCATAGATCGAACGAGGTGTCCGTGCTCGGAAACTGGCACTGCGCATTCGGCATGTGTCGATACCTCTCCTCTTGTTGATTCCTTTATTTAGCATTGTATTTTATGTATGTTTCAGGTCAGAGATGTCGATGCATAGATCGAACGAGGTGTCCGTGCTCGGTAACTGACACTGCGCGCTCGGCATGGGTCGACATCTCTCCTATTGTTGATTCCTTTGTTTAAAATTGTTTTTTTGTATATTTCATATGGTAGATATAGATTGACAGAGGTGTTCGTGTTTGGTAAATCGCTCTGCATGCTGGGAGTACATCCGAATGTTTTTCTTGTTTTTTTTTCTAACATTGTAATTTGTATGTTTCTAATCAGAGATGTCGATGCATAGATCGAACGAGGTGTCCGTGCTCGGTAACTGGCACTGCTCGTTCGGCATGGGTCGATACCTCTCCTCTTGTTGATTCCTTTATTTAACATTGTATTTTATGTATGTTTCAGGTCAGAGATGTCAATGCATAGATCGAACGAGGTGTCCGTGCTCGGTAACTGGCACTGCGCGTTCGGCATGGGTCGATACCTCTCCTCTTGTTGATTCCTTTATTTAACATTGTATTTTATGTATGTTTCAGATCAGAGATGTCGATGCATAGATCGAACGAGGTGTCCGTGCTCGGTAACTGGCACTGCGCGTTCGGCATGGGTCGATACCTCTCCTCTTGTTGATTCCTTTATTTAACATTGTATTTTATGT
>NW_026605923.1:0-105233 GCF_947563725.1 Argiope bruennichi
TCGGGCAATGCCGATTTCCACCGGCAAATTTATTCCGTCGTTGAAGCGAAACGTGTGGGCATGGGCGACGAAGCGGATGGTTTTTAAATATTCCAAAGCCATGATGTCTCACCAGAGAGAGAACAAATAATGACGAGTCGTTTCGACAGCCCCTTTTTATACGCGGCGAAACAGGAAACAAACAAGCCTTATCGAACCAGAGATTACAGTTCATTGAATAAAGAAACGCCGAAATGTATTTTAGTGCGTCGACAGGATGTTTTGTAACGTTACGTGGAAACTGACCGGAGGAAACGGAAATTTGTAATCTAATCGAAATGAAACCCCGAAATATAGTTTAGTGCGTCGACAGGATATTTTGTAAGGTTAAGCGGAAACCGACCGAAAGGGAACGGAAATTTATAATCTAATCGAAATGAAACACCGAAATATATTTTAGTGCGTCGACAGGATGTTTGGTAACGTTACGTGGAAACTGACCGGAGGAAACGGAAATTTGTAATCTAATCGAAATGAAACCCCGAATTATAGTATAATCTAATCAAAATATATTTTAGTGCGTCAACAGGATATTTTGTAAGGTTAAGCGGAAACCGACCGAAAGGGAACGGAAATTTATAATCTAATCGAAATGAAACACCGAAATATATTTTAGTGCGTCGACAGGATGTTTTGTAACGTTACGTGGAAACTGACCGGAGGAAACAGAAATTTGTAATCTAATCGAAATGAAACCCCGAAATATAGTATAATCTAATCAAAATATATTTTAGTGCGTCAACAGGATATTTTGTGAGGTTAAGCGGAAACCGACCGAAAGGGAACGGAAATTTATAATCTAATCGAAATGAAGCACCGAAATATATTTTAGTGGGCAGTAACATCCCGTCTTATCGGAAAGATATCAAATTGAAAAAAAAAAGAAAGTTTAAAGAACAATCGTCCAAATTCATTTCGTATATTTTAAAGTTTATTATTTTTTTTTCCAAAACCATCCAAAGTCGGTACGAATACAATCTAAAAAAATGGGAGAAAGAGTTGCCCTCCGGGCAACTCTTTCTCCCATTTTTTTAGATTGTATTCGTACCGGCTTTGGATGGTTTTTTTACAACTCTTATTTTCTTTTTGCATTAACGAAACGACATTAACAATTCAAAAATGCAAATTTTTTCATCAAAGTATGAAACAAACAAGTGTATGCCGACCTCGGTTACAAAGCAACCTAAAAAAATGGGGAAAGACTCACTGTGCCATGTCTGTCGGCACAGTGAGTCTTTCCCCATTTTTTTAGATCTCATCGAAGAAATGAGATGGAAATAACGACACGTGGGTTGACAAAAAAAACAATATTTATTATCTCTAAAAATATACATTTAAAATTCAAATATATACATTTAAAATTATATATACATCTATTCGATCGTCAGATCTACATGGTCGATAGTTTGCAATATTTCCACTTCTTCGCTCTCGGAATCTTCGCTGTCCATACTCTCGAGTCGATCATCCATACAAGGTATCAGGGATCCTGGTTCGTAGAAGAAGCCAGCTTTCTGGAGTATCGTCACTACGGCCAATTTGTAATCTTCTTCCGCCCTGCGGCAGCATGTCGTGCATTGATTCGTGTTCAGGTACGAGGCGTATTTCTCGGACGGCAAATCGTGTCCGCAAGACAGTCTGACGTGGCTGTCGTTGTTCAATAAGCACGAGTCGTCGAAATATCCCATGAGTTGCAGAAACTCCACCACCATCAGGACGTCTCCCACCGTGGGGTGTGCCTGACACCTGGGGCACATTTGGAGATGCAGGTATTGAGCAAAGTGGCAAACGTGAAGGTTATGACCGCAACTCAACTTTACGGCAGGGAAATTGCACTGGAGGCAGTAAAAAAGCATCGTGAGAGAGGAGACGAGTCAGCAAATTAAAATTTCGAATCACATTTTGGGGTTTTTATACGAGAGTTATCTGCGATTGTACCTACGCGCAGGAAACGGTCTTTTTTCAGATAAAAAAATTCAAAGAACCCGACACATTTCTATAAACATTACATTTCCGAATAGAATTTATATAAAGCGTCGACAGGATATTTTACAAGGTCAAGCGGAAACAAACCGAAGGAAACGACACATTTCTATAAACATGACATTTCCGATTAGAATTTATATAAAGCGTCAACAGGATGTTTTACAAGGTTAAGCGGAAACCAATAGAAGGAAACGACCATTTATAATCTAATCGAAAGGAAACACCAAAGTATATTTTAGTTGCGTCGACAGGATGTTTTGTAAGGTTACGTGGAAACTGAACCGAAGGAAACGGAAATTTTATAATCTAATCGAAATGAAACGTCGAAATATATTTTAGTGCGCCAACAGGATATTTTGTAAGGTTACGTGGAAACTGACCGAATTAAACGGAAATTTGTAATCTAATCGAAATGAAACACCGAAATATATTTTAGTGGGCAGTAACATCCTGTCTAATTGGAAAGATATAAGAAATGTTGACAGAACGTACGTTGATAAAATTTAATCAAATTTCCTGTCTGATTGAAAGGATATCCTAATCCTCAAAACAAAATTTTGAAAGGAACTGACGCATATCTAAAAAAAAATTTTTTAACCGTTCCGATTAGAATTTATATAAAGCGTCAACAGGATATTCTACGACGTTTCGGGAGTGTTGACAGGAAATCGAACGTTGCTATCTCTATTCTTCGAACAAAACATTTCCGACTAGACGGGAAATTTAACGAGGTTATCTCAATTCCATATCGAAAGAAAAAAAAGGAATCGACATTTCGAGCCTGTCGACAGGAAATTGAAAGAAGCTTATCGGCAGGAAACTACTGTTTCACGTCAAAGAGACGTTTTTCTTTGGAAATGAGCTTTCGTTTATAGATTGTTTTTTCCGCTCCCGGTAGTATAAAAGTCGTCTGCAAAAATTGAAAAATAATCAGTTGCACCGCTTCCACTCGAAGGTATGGACGAATCCTACAACAGCTTCTTTGAGTCTTTGGAGACCTTTGACTTTGAAGGTGACGAAACGGCCCCCACACCGATGCCCACGAACTATGAAGAAGAGCCGAGTTACAGTCCTTACGTACCTGACTTTTTGCAAGAAATACTGTCGCCGATCTGTGATCCAGAGCCAGAATCTTCTCCAATATTTGAACCCAAGAGTCCAGAGCCAGTATCTTCTCCGGTCTTTGAACCCAAGAGTCCAGAGCCAGAATCATCTCAGGTCTTTAAACCGAAGAGTTCAGAGCCAGAATCATCTCAGGTCTTTAAACCGAAGAGTCCAGTGAAAAAGTCACTCACCTTTGAATGCGAGAGCCGACCTACAAAGAAGGTAAGGATTCATCCATACCTTCAAAAGTTTTCATCTGCAGACAAGGTAAAGACGAATTCGTGCACTCCAAAATCACGTCCTCTAGAGACGAAACCGAGCTCGCCTAAAGTTCCTCCCGAGACGATAAAAAGCATCATAGTACACCCGGCTCCCAGTAAGTCGAAATACTCGTCCTTTCCCAGCAAGTTTAAGGTAAAAAGACGTGTGTCGGACGACCCCAAGAAACCTGAAGTGAAACCTGCCGATCCCAGCAAGTTTAATGTGAAAAGACGTGTGTCGGACGACTCCAAGAAACCTGAAGTGAAACTTGCCGATCCCAAGCAACCTGAAGTGAAACCTGCCGATCCCAAGCAACCTGAAGTGAAACCTGCCGATCCCAAGCAATCTGAAGTGAAACCTGCCGATCCCAAGCAACCCGAAGTGGCCGGTCCCCGACTCGATGTCAAACAGCTCGTCCAAAGACCCGTCTCGAACTCGTGGAAACCCTGCCAGTTTTACAAGCCTCCGGACCGACAAATCCACAAAAATTCCACAAATTACGTACTCGCTATCAGAAACGGTGAGTACGTTTTGACCAACGGGTTTTTGACCATTCATAGAAGAAACCACGAAGATTGGATGAAAGAGCTGGAAAAAGATGTCAAGCAAGCTTCTTGGAGGCAGGCAAGAAGTTTTTATTGTGCAGATGTCGTCTCGTACGATTTACTGTGGAAAGCTTTAAGTACCTGGCCTAAAGACCACCCCATCCGTTACCACACGATAAATCGATTCGAGGAGAACAAAGAGCTGGGACCGTGCTCTTACTGCTTGAGTACGAATTGCGTGCAGTGGCTTGCAATAAGAGGTGGAGTCCAAAGGTTTTTCAGATATGAAATCGATATGTTGACTCATTGAGTATGCGTCAACATATCCGGTTTCCTGTCCAGTCTGCTTTAAAAAAGGGCTCTGCTTGTTCACTCCGGCATCATTCTCTCCTTATTCTTCAACCATGGAAGTTACTGGCTGCGACTACGATGTTTTCCCGGCGGCTTTGACTACCGAGATACCCTCGGGACCCTTGCAGCATCCAGGCAAGTTTTATAAGAAGGAATATTTCTTAAACTTGAGTGATGTGACTCTATTCACTTGCATACTGAGTAGCGGCGAGTGCCCCATGCTAAAGTTTGTGCCTCTGAAGACGGGTACTCCGAGACTTTGGGACGACGAAATTCTCGTGGAGAATTTCGTGAGAACGGCAAAGTCTTCTGCCAGCACTTTGGAGGAAAACTTCAGACCTGACAAGATCGATTTTCAATCACTGGAAAAAAGGTACAAGAGATCCGTACGAAATAACTCCGAAGGTGAACGGAGGCGTAACAGTGACGTGAGGAGTGGATTCCATTGGGACGACCTATACATGGTAAAGGCCTATTTCACTTTCGGTCAACGCACCGTGCAGCCTGGGTGTTTACATCTTTATCGCACCACCGACGCACCGATGCTGTTTTACGAGTTGGACGAGAGATACAAGCACCCTGACAGAGTGAAAGACAAGAGATTCCACTGGCACGATCAATACGACTTCAAAAGGTTCGTTTGGCAGCCGAATTCAAATTACGTGGTGGCAGAAGGTACCACGTACATGATCATGAGTATTCAGAAAACTCTATTTTCTGTGAATATCGTTTCTGTTCGAATTTGGAACGACGAAGGGGGACTGTGGAAAAATCCAAAGACCGACACGAATCTGACGGGTTGCTGCTACCGGGTCGAGAAGAGAAAAAGAAAAAATCAAAGTGACGTTTCCAAAAGGACAAAGATGGTGGACGAAGCTATCGAAAAATACTTTCCAGATTCGTCGGCGCAGCAACGACAACCCGTGGCGATGCAAGTCGGAGACCAGGTGGTTCAGCAACGACAAATGCCGATAGTCATGCAAATTGGAGACCAGTTGGTGTGGTTCCCCCACGTTTATCCACCAGAACTTTCAGAGATTCCAGTGCCAGAGTCCTCAGAACTTTCAGAGATTCCAGCACCAGAGTCCTCAGAACCTTCAGAGATTCCAGCACCAGAGTCCTCAGAACCTTCAGAGATTCCAGCACCAGAGTCCTCAGAACCTTCAGAGATTCCAGCACCAGAGTCCTCAGAACCTTCAGAGATGATATTAATAGAAGAGTTAAGAAAACAAATCAAAGAGTTGGAAGCTAAAATAGAAGTTTTACAGAATTGTAAAGAATAAACTAAAACCAAAATAAATGCCTGTACTTTAATTTTTTTTTCCATGCCTTGCTTCGTAATAAATCAATTTTTATTTTAAAAAAAATGTTTCTTTTTATGTGTTTATATTGTATTACATTACATGTTTTTTTTTCAGCAAATAAAACTTGATAATTTAACTAGGAATGTTTAACAAACTTGATAAAATGCATTTAGAAACACTTTAATAATTTTTATTTTTTTTTAGGAAATATTTCAATCACGACATAGAAAAAAAAACTTAACTAATGCTTTAACAAATTTGATAAAATGTATTTAGAAACACTTTAATAATGTTTAATTTTTTAGGAGAAAAATATTTTTATTTCGCCTTAGAAAAAAAAAACTTTACTAATGTTAAAATTAAGAAACACTTTAATAATGTTTAATTTTTTTTAGGAGAAAGATATTTTAATCTCGCTTTAGAAAAAAAAAACTTTACTAATGTTTAACAAACTTGATAAAATGCATTTAGAAACACTTTAATAATTTTTATTTTTTAGGAAATATTTCAATCACGACATAGAAAAAAAAACTTAACTAATGTTTTAACAAACTTGATAAAATGTAGATAGATAAATGTCTTGATAAAAAGAGATAATATCACTAATAATGTTTAATTCTTTTTAGGAGTGAGATATTTCAATCTCGACTTAGGAAAAAAAAACTTTACTAATGTTAACAAGCTTGATAAAATACATTTAGAAACATTTTAATAATGTTTAATTTTTCAGAAAAAGAGATATTTCAATCTTGATTTAGAAAATAAACTTTTTTTTACTGTTGTTTATCTTTCAGTTTAACAAACTCGATAAAATACCAATTAATTTTATTTATAAACTCGACTAAGAATTCTAAAGTAATTTATCTACTACATTGCGTGATTAAAATTGTCTTTTTTGTGTTCCTCGATTGCCAAACTATACCCCCCTTTATTAAAATTGCAATGTCGTCTTGACTTAGAAAATAGACTTTCTTACTGTTGTTTACCTTTCAGTTCAACGAACTCGATAAAATACCTCCTCGATTATGTGCGTGTTTGACAAATTACATTCTAGTCTTACGTACATCTCTGTAGGTTTTGAGGGCACTATGATGTAGATAGACTTTTTTTTTCCTAAACGAAATCAATCCAATCTTTTTTTATGTCATCGAATTTCGCGTGAAAAAGAAAAGAAATAGAAAGAAAAGAATTCGTTAAACTGAAAGGTAAATTCGTCGTTGCCTAGCTACCGAGGTCGGCGTATCCTAGTCAACGAGCCGTCGAAACGAAATGTCTTTTTTTTATTTAGCCTCTTTTGCCAATGGGACGGCACTTGAGAAAAGGTTGGTCGAAAATAGAGATTTTGTTAAAAACAGAAGGGGTACCGGTGCTCATATATTTTTTTGAGCGACTGTGTAAATGACAGTATCCCAACTGTAAAACGAGAGGACCGTTTGATTTTACAGTTGTCACCATAAACTAGTTTGAAACATCGAAAACGGACCACTTCCTATCGAGTCTCTAGATTTTTTTAAAGATAAAAAAAATAATCTCCTCGGCGGGGAATCGAACCCCGGTCTCCCACGTGACAGGCGGGTATACTTACCACTATACTACCGAGGATTCGCAACTTTTTTGATTAGTTAACAATATAAGATTGAACAAAACAAATCGCAGCTCGAAACGTAAAACCTACAAGATTTGAAAAAGACCATAGTTTTTTTGGTAACGATTGCAAATCATATAAGTATTATGATAAATACTGTAATTTTTCAGTTCAGAATAATTTTTTTGGGGGTGCAGGAAAATTGAAAATTAAATTTAGTTGTCGATGATTTTTTTTTTTTTTTTTTTTTTTTTTTTTTTTTTTTTTTTTTTTTTTTTTTTTTTTTATATATATATAAAGTTTACGTGAGGCTATAAAAGCTCTCGATTCAAGTTGGCAAACTCATTTTACATTCGTCTTTCACACATTTTACAACCTTATTTTTTTCTGAACGGTATAACTACAGATAAAGTACTGGGGGTTTTTTTACAACTCGAAACGTTATGACTGAAATATACCAAATCTCTCCACGAGACGATTACGAATGGCAAATAATTACGGGTGAAAATTTAATGTTGAGGTATGCCGAAATATTTTCAAAGTCCATGTCAGAATTTATATTGACTCGTCTCGAAGAGCAAATCGAATATTACGATAGAAACTTGTCGAAAGTGTGCGTGTACGGAAAATGGCACGAAATCCCTCGTAAACACGTGGCTTTCTCAGACGACGGCTTATCGTACGAATTTTCCGGCAATCGCATTCCTTCGAAACCTTGGCAAACGTCTCCGATCGTTTTTGAATTGAAAAAGTGTGTAGAATCCATCGTCGGTCATCGATACAATTTCGTGCTCGTCAACAGATACGAAAACGGTTTGGATCATATCGGAGAGCATCGAGACGATGAGAAGGAACTAGACCCCGCAGCTTCGATTGCTTCACTTTCGTTTGGAGCAGCTAGAGACTTTGTGCTGAAGCACGCATACGGAGGAGGTAAGAAGAAAATTGAGTTACGTCCCGGTTCGTTACTGTTGATGGAATTTCCGACGAATAAGTTTTGGTACCACAGCCTTCCCGTCAGAAAAAAAGTTTCGGGAAAGCGCATTAATTTGACCTTCAGAAAAATGATTGTTTAGATAATAATATCAGACTTTTTTTTCTGGACTGGAAGCTGCGTGATAGGTATTGAATTTAACAACAGCAAGAATTTGACAAAATTTTAGATTTGTTTCATTGTACACGATGTAATTTTTTTTCAAGATGGGGTGAAGAATTGTGAGTGAGCTTTCCCACATAAATTGAGCTATTTTGTACCAAGTGATAACACTAAAAAAAAAAAAAAAAAAAAAAAAAAAAAAAAAAAAAAAAAAAAAAAAAAAAAAAAAAAAAAAAAAAAAAAAAAAAAAAAATTTTTTTTTTTTTTTTTTTTTTTTTTTTTTTTTTTTTTTTTTTTTTTTTTTTTTTTTTTTTTTTTTTTTTGGTGTAAGATTATTTGTAACTTATTTTTATTTGTAACACTTGGTGTAAGATTATTTTTAAGACTACAATTTCTTCTTAAGTGTACAATATATATATTATGTCCCCAGTGGTGTAATTGGTTAGCGCGCGGCACTTATAATGCTCACTCAGTTTTAAAAGCATTAATAACATGTAGTAAATTAGATTATAAAGCTTTGAAGTTAGTATCCATCATTGTTGTCATTAGAAATTTCGTTCACCCATAACGATCGGGATTGAGCCAGTCTTATAGCTTCTCTTTCTGCATTATGTCGTTCAAAAATGTAATAAACTTTTCCCGATAAAAGTGGATCCAAATACATAAAAGTTGCCATGTCGTTTGTTGCAATAGTCACATCCCATCCGTGTGGGTCTTTTAACACCTTTTCGTACAAGTCGCCAGCAACGTAACTTTGAAATTCATCCAAAGGCACGGTGTAAACACTATCGCAATTATCCGTGTTCCGAAATACATCGAGAGGAAAAGTGTTCATATTCTTCACAACGTCGTTGTACGAGAAAGAATTCAGCGATTCTTTGCTGGGTGTAACAGAAATCGTTGCATTTGGATCATAAGTAGAAAAAAACATCAATTTTTTTGGTACGAGTTTGTTGTCGTACCACATCCATTCGATATGAGCAGTGAAATCAATGTGACTTTTTGCCATTGTAATGAAAAAAAATCAAAATCGATAAATACAACTGTAAATGAAAATGTAGTTTTTTGGTTGTTGAAAGTATAAGATATTTGTGGGTTGGTTGAATGAAGAATGAGCTCAGTCATTTTTGTACGTTTATTTTATACACCAAGTGGTAACATCAAAAAAAAAAAAAAAAAAAAAAAAAAAAAAAAAAAAAAAAAAAAAAAAAAAAAAAAAAAAAAAAAAAAAAAAAATTTTTTTTTTTTTTTTTTTTTTTTTTTTTTTTTTTTTTTTTTTTTTTTTTTTTTTTTTTTTTTGATGTTACCACTTGGTGTAAGATTATTTTTTAAAACTCCATCTTCTTTTCAATTGCTTCAATATGTCTCAACAGTTGTTTGACATTTTGAATTGTTTCAGAGATTAAAGTTTTATTTTCCATGTCAGTGCCTTGAATTGGTTCAGAGATTAAAGTTTCTTCGTCCACGTCGGCATTTTGAATTGGTTCAGACATTACATTTTCTTTTTCCATGTCAGTACCTTGAATTGTTTCAGAGATTAAAGTTTCTTTTTCCATGTCAGTACTTTGAATTGTTTCAGAGATTAAAGTTTCTTTTTCCATGTCAGTGCCTTGAATTGGTTCAGAGATTAAAATTTCTTTCTCCATGTCGGTGCTTTCAAATGGTTCAGACATTAAAGCTTCTTCGTCCACGTCGGCATTTTGAATTGGTTCAGACATTACATTTTCTTCCTCCATGTCGGCATTTTGAATTGGTTCAGAGATTACATTTTCTTCCTCCATGTCGGCATTTTGAATTGGTTCAGACATTACATTTTCTTCCTCCATGTCGGCATTTTGAATTGGTTCAGACATTACATTTTCTTCCTCCATGTCGGCATTTTGAATTGGTTCAGAGATTAAAGTTTCCTCGTTCGTGCTCGTGTTTTCAATATTTTTTGAAAAGTTCATTTCCCTTAGTTTATTTGCCATTGTTCTAGCTTCCATAGCAGGGCAAGAATACGGAATCAGCTTTAGGTGTTTGTGCCAGCATCCTAGAATCTGGGCATCTCTGAAAATACATTTCACTTTCACGACGTTTGTAAAACCACATTCCTCGCGAAAGAATAATTTCTGATTAAGCGTTCTGACTCCTATCGAGAAACTTCCCGACGTATTCATGAAAGACATTAGTCTCATTAGGTCTTGTCTCCAATCCCATTCGTTTGTTTTGAGGAGTTTCTCGGGTTCCACGACATCGTTACCCTTCAAATCTAATTTGAATCGAGCATTCAGTCTATCGGCGTTCCGCAGTAAACTCTTGTTGAGAGCGAGGTCCGAAAGTGAAAATCGATGTTTTTTCGATGCTTCTTTATCGAATTTCATTTGAAGTATATAAACACGATTCGGTTGTCCAACATCGGCAAAAGCTATTTCGAGCGGTAGTCGTCCGTCTTTACCCCTGATCCAAGCAACTTCTGCAGTGTATCGAGGAAGTTGAAACATTGTAATGTTTTTTGCTCGATGAAATAAAAAGAAATCAAAGTTTATCGCAGGAACAAAAAAAATGTGAGAGGTATTTGTCAAAGTCAATATTTATCTTTGAAGCTGAAAATGTTTGAAGTTTGAAGAATAAATGTAGAATGAGCTCTCTATCAAAATTTTAGCTTTTTATACCCTCTTTCTCTCTCTCTAAAAAAAAAAAAAAAAAAAAAAAAAAAAAAAAAAAAAAAAAAAAAAAAAAATTTTTTTTTTTTTTTTTTTTTTTTTTTTTTTTTTTTTTTTTTTTTTTTTTTTTTTTTTTAGAGAGAGAGAGAAACATTAGATGGTTTTTAATTATCAAGTTTTGTAAATTTATTCAAGTCTCATCGTTCATTATAGTTTTTTTCTTTATCCATTTCCATGGGTTTTTAAAACAATTTTGTTATTGGCATCACATTCATTTTTTAAAAAAAAATGTTTGGATTAAATTTTAATTACTTTCATTTTTTTTAACCGTTTTTGTAATTCTTTCCATGGTGTTTACACGTATCACACGTCTTCGTCGCTACTAGTCGAGTCGTGTGGCCAAAACATTAAAGCCGGCCACCCGATAGTTTCGACCCAACGCGTCATTCGTAGAGTTTCTTTTTCGATCCGATCCAACGACCAAGCGTCGTCGAAGTTATTCGCAAACGGAAGCGCCAAGTTTCTAAATAATTTGCCAATCGTCAACGGTGGTCCTTTCGATACTTTTTCGATCACTGGATCGTCGATCAATAAAACTCTCATAAAGTCGTAGGATACGTCGACTACATTGGGTAACAGCGCCGAGAAGAATTCTAATTGCTTCGTTCCCCAAACACCGAAACTGGCATTTAAATTCAATGCGTTTAGTAAATCTCGTGCCGAATTTAAAGTGTTTTTGAACCACACCGTTTTTCCATTCCAATTCATCGGGTAAAGAAAAAATTCTCTACAGTTTGTTCGTTTCGAATGTGGGCCAATGTGATATTCGCAAAGAATCAAACGGGAATCTTTATCCACCGAGGCAACGTGTACGAGCCGCGGGTTACCGCTGGAATCGAAATCACCTCGGATAAAATAATTTAGGTCGACGATAACAGTTGCAGATTCATCCATCATTAATCAATTTTTGTTTGTTTTTTAAAAATCTTTGTTTATAGGAACTCGTCGTTTATAGGCGTTGAATATAAAACTCACGAAATAAAAGGTACAAGGCAAACGCCATCACCGGCCTCGTTGAAATCACCCAACTGCCGACCATCATGGCAGTTATTCCGCATGCTCCGTACCACAATTTTTTTCCAAAACTTTCCATGGTATTTCGCAGATTTAATCTAATCAAAAACGTTAAAGTACAATTATTTGCGACGGCTTTGATTTGATCTTTCCGATCCGGAAACTCTTCGTATTCACTTCGAAGCTCCAGCATCAGTAATAAAAGTACATACGATTCTTTTTTAAAGTCAACCGACGAAAGAGAAATCGGAGAGAAACAATCGATCAAATGCCATACGTCGACGTGTTTTTTCCAATCGAATCCTCTTACTTTCGCACAAGCTTTTACGTTGGACCAAAAACGTTGGTCGATACCGGATGAGATGCTCGTCGTCGTTAATATTTTTTCGACCCATTCCAAACTTTGTTCTTTTTGTTGGGCAAAAGACATATTCTCCAAAGGCATACGATACTCGTCGAGGACGTTTTCGTAGTCTTTTATTCGGATATCATTGGGAACGATTAATTTGACGAGAGGGTTGAGAAATTTTTGTCTTGACGTCATTCTTGCGTTTCAAAATGAATATTGTTGAAAGCTCAGTCGTAAAAATATATAAAGTATGAAGGTGGGTTGTTGAATAAAGAATGAGCTTGCTCATCAAAATCAAAGCTTTTTATACCACAAATTGTTTCTAAAAAAAAAAAAAAAAAAAAAAAAAAAAAAAAAAAAAAAAAAAAAAAAAAAAAAAAAAAAAAAAATTTTTTTTTTTTTTTTTTTTTTTTTTTTTTTTTTTTTTTTTTTTTTTTTTTTTTTTTTTTTTTTAGAAACAATTTTACATCTGAAAGTATTGGATGAAAAAATGAATCGTGTCAAGAATTTTGAAAAATATTTAACGATTACGAAAACAGTCATGTTGCCAATTTAAACTTGGTCATAACTTTAAATAAAGTATCAATGTAAATCTTCGCGTGGACGAAAATAAAAAAATAACATGATTCAAGATATCTTGTCGAAAGCCATCGCATTCTCCGGTTCGACCATCGTGTTTGGAAATTTGGGACGTTATCCAAACACTCTCCAACATTTATTGAGTCGATTTCTAGATCCTGTCGGTGAAACCGACGATTATCCAGGTTGGTTTCGAACGGACGATTATAAAGATTTTTACGTTTGGATAGAACCTTCTTTTGGAACGCAACTGCCCTCTGGATATAGAAACTTGATTTTTACGAGTCATTTAGATTTGGAATGGAATTCGACCACGACAAAGATCGTTTATTTTCACGTAGAACGAAACACTGATACGAAAGATATTTTAAATTTCGTTCCCTCATCCAAAAATCTTTGCGTGCGCCTGACACCGTCCACCGCACAACCGTTTCACATTCCGTTCGATCCCAGCATTCGGCATTTTGTAGTCGAATCGGATGCCGATTCGGATGTTCATCGACTCTATCTTTCCCTTTTAACGTTTTTGGATACGTGGCGATTTAAAAAATTAGAAAAATGTTCGTGGTCTTTGCATTTCACTCGAGAAGAAAAGTCAAAATTAAAATTTCATTTGAAGAGGTCCAACGACAACGTCGAAAGATTTATATCTCCGAGCCGACACAAAGAAATCGAGTATTATTATTTTCACAAAAGGATGGCGGATATGTTGTTGGGCGATTAATCTTTGATTTCGGAACAAGTCTTTCTTCGTTTCTTTTTGGAAGAGGTTTGGTCGTTTGCCTTTTTTTCGTCTTCTTCGCTTTGTTGTTGCTTGCCACGTTGGTATTCTCGTAATTCGGGAATGTTTTCCAACCCGACGGCTTCGATATACGTTTTTTCGTATTCGCTTTCGGAGTCGAATTCTTCTTCAAAGACGTTATCGATGATTTGACGCATTCTCTCGGGATTTTCGACACCGTGATCGTACAACATGCGTACGGCTCGAACGTGTTTGAGTCTGACGTCGTCTTCGTTAAATTTAAAATGGTCGACGTAACGTTTCAAATCGGATCCTTGTAGACCGTCCACTGCAAAAATTTTCCAAACGGTCGGATTCGGAGTTTGTTTCCCCAATATGATTGCCCATTTCAATATGTCGGCGGGTCGTACGTGATCTCTAGACAATATGCGTTCGACGCAATGCTGTTCGTCGAGATTCGCTTGACGTCTTCTGGACGTTTCCCAAAATTCGATAATTTGATCGTGTAAATCCGAATTCATTTTGCACGTTCCCTGCTTCACGGTATCCATGAGAGAAGACCACGAAACGTTAGCTATTTCGGCAATGCGTTGTAAAACTCGCAAGAGCAAAGATTCGTTCATCAAGTACTGGTTGCGTGTAGTAGACATTTGTTTCAACATGATGACTCTCAAGAGACGTTCTTCGTTTGTGAGCGACATTTTGGATGAAATGTGATTGAACATGTAGATGTTTTTTTATCAAAGTCTCGAAGATTGAAGATGTTTTTTTTATCAAAGTCTCGAAGATTGAAGATGTTTTTTTATCAAAGTCTCGAAGATTGAAAATGGTTTTTTTATCAAAGTCTCGAAGATTGAAAATGGTTTTTTTCGTCAAGATTTCGTCGAAGATTGAAGATGTTTTTTTATCAAAGTCTCGAAGATTGAAGATGTTTTTTTATCAAAGTCTCGAAGATTGAAGATGTTTTTTTTATCAAAGTCTCGAAGATTGAAGATGTTTTTTTATCAAAGTCTCGAAGATTGAAAATGGTTTTTATCGTCAAGATTTCGTCGAAGATTGAAGGTAGAGTGATGATTTGTAAATGAACTCGCCAACATGAATCTTGATTATTTATACCACTCTGTCTCTTCAAAAAAAAAAAAAAAAAAAAAAAAAAAAAAAAAAAAAAAAAAAAAAAAAAATTTTTTTTTTTTTTTTTTTTTTTTTTTTTTTTTTGAGACTAATTACTTGACCATATGGGTTCAAAATTTTGCATTCGGGCCATATTGATAACGCTCGAGTGTATTTTTAAAACTTTGAAAAATTTACGCTCAGATATTTTTGTCAATTCTCTACTCAATGTTTTCATTTTAAAGTCGCCCCACTCATCGATTAAACTTTTACTCGATTCAATTACCCCCTCGGCTCTTACATTTTTCACTTGATTTCCGAGTGTGGAATACTCGCTCACTTCGTGATAATTCAATTTTTTCAATTCTTTCCTTTTGTAAAATTCTACTATATTATTCCAAGATATCAATGCATTATCGATATCACCTTCCTCCGATGAAAATTTTGGTGAAATGATTCGTTCTGGATGGCTGAGAATTTCGAGTATGGCTGCATTAAGTTTCGTATCGTCGGTTCGAAGTATACCCAACGTAACGTGCCTAACGTAGTCTGGATTTGCAGTGTATCCGATAAAGAGATCCCAACCGTTACTCGACAATCTGCTGCCGATGTCAGTTTCCACGAGATCCCCTTTGAAATGTCTTTTCTCGAGTTCTTTGGCAAAATGAGTCAACCATTCGTGTCCGATACGGTTTACGTACTTTTTAAAATTATGTAAAACGTCGCAGACTTGTTTACATGCGACTTTGATTACTAGATGAGACGGGTAATCTCTTCCGTAAAGTAACAACGTATTCGTAGCTTCGACGAGCAGCGTTTCGAGATTTCTGTTGATTTTTTCGACGTCCGTCCGTATGGCTTTATCGATGTAATCGTTAAAGACTTGCAGTAAATTATTCGGGAGAGAAGAGGGATCGTAATCGCGATGAAACGTTAAAAAAACTTGAAAAACGGTCATGTGTAAATAAGTATCTCGCGTTCTCATTAAAAGAAGTTTTTCGCATTCTTTTCTGAATCTTTGCATCGCTTCGTACGGTTTCAACAATACGATCACTCCGAATCCGGGCCTCGTGAGTCTGATGTTCGTATTATCGAAAGATTTGGATTTGTTTCCCCAAGTCAGCGAGTCTATATTCTTTGAAATATTTTCGAAATTATTCATATCTTAAAAAAAAGAGACATTGCCATGTACACTTGATTCTGTATATAATTATTTCCAACGTGAAAAACTGTGGTAAAATAAACCACCGAGGGAGAGTCCGACCACACCGTACGTTAGGTATTTCGATAGACGATCGACAGTTTTTCGTCGTTGCAACTCTGATAAAAAAGATAAGACGGTTTTTTCGGCAATTATTCTGACAAAGTCTTTTCGTTCGGGTTGTTTATCAAAGTTTATTTTAATTTGTAGCACCCATAAGAGAAGGGAGTAGGATTCTCTTTTCATGTCGATATTATCTCTGATATCTGGCAAGACGGAATCGACGAAATGGTGAACGTCGACAAACCAGTCGAATTGCTTACACTCGGCAACAGACTCTAACAAAGACCAAAGGTTTTTATCCAGTATAATATCCGACGATGTCAAAATGTCTCGAGTCCAAGAGACGATGGAGCTTCGTTGCTGCGAATACGACATTTTTTCTAAAGGTAAGCGATATTCATCCAGTTGTTCTCGATAAGTGTTCAGGTCGAGGCGTATCGTTATGCTCGTAGAATTTTTGGTCGACGACATGTCGGTAAAGAGTTGATTTCAAAAAAAAAGAATATCGAGTTTCGATAAATTTCGTAACGATATTTCTTTGCTGTGGATGGTTGAAGTTGTTTGTCGGTAGGCTCGTGAATGTAGAATGAACTTTCAAACTCTAGCCGACACTTTTTATATCCTCAAAAACCTCAGCTAAAATTATTCAACATGCTCAAAAAAAAAAAAAAAAAAAAAAAAAAAAAAAAAAAAAAAAAAAAAAAAAAAAAAAAAAAAAATTTTTTTTTTTTTTTTTTTTTTTTTTTTTTTTTTTTTTTTTTTTTTTTTTTTGAGCATGTTGAAAGAGTTTTAACTGAGGTTTGAATTTTTTTCATAAAGTTTAAAAAATTTTTATTGATGTATAAAGCTTCTTTGTTTAAATATCATTTAGCCTATATAGACTTTAATCTTTTTTTCTATAGTACAACGACATACTGGACATTTATCTATTTTTTCGTTACATTTTTCACAAACTACTTGATGATGGCAAGGTTCAAAAACAATGTTTATTTCTCCATCCAAACAAATCTTGCATGCCCATTTCTCGTCCAAAGTCGAAGCCACGCGTTGTTCGTTTAATTTACGTATCGGTACGTCTTCACGAATTGCATCGAAAGAGGTGAAACGTTTGTACGTTTCCCACAAATATTCCATTTGATCTTTTTTAACCAAAGATTCTGAAAAGACCTCGCGATCGACGTCTGCAGATTTTTGCGACACGTTGAATGATGCTGGTGGATATCGACAGTTTACCAATTTTAAATGACCGCACTCGGAGGAACAGTGTTTATGAATAACCCAAGGTTCGTCGTCCTTCTCCCAATTACCGAGAGTTATTCCACAATAATAACACGAAACGTAATCTTTTACCAACGTATAAAAAAATCCACAGTCGGAAAGCTCTCTGGAATCGAGTAGAAGAAGAGGCCAATCTCTATACGACTGTAATCTCATCTTGAAATTCGACATTTGTGGCCACTTTGGCCTGTTGAGCAATGAATTATTTATTTTAGATTTGGATAGAATTTTATTTGGTTTCACCAAAGAATTGGGAGGAACGTCTGGTATATTCTCTAACATCGATGAAACGTGATTGATATGTTTGTTGAGGGATGCTCGATAGCTTTCGTCGTTTTTTGTTTGTGCAGTGATAAAGTCTTTGATTTTTCTCATTAAAGTTTGAAGATGTTTGCAGTTGAAGATTTGAAGATGTTTGCAGTTAAAGATTTGAAGATGTTTGCAGTTAAAGTTTGAAGATGTTTGCAGTTGAAGATTTGAAGATGTTTGCAGTTAAAGTTTGAAGATGTTTGCAGTTGAAGATTTGAAGATATTTGCAGTTAAAGTTTGAAGATGTTTGCAGTTGAAGATTTGAAGATGTTTGCAGTTAAAGTTTGAAGATGTTTGCAGTTGAAGATTTGAATATTTTTCTCATTAAAGTTTGAAGATGTTTGCAGTTGAAGATTTCGTCGTAGAATGAGCTTGCTCACCCAAATCAGCCCTTTTTATACCCTTCTTTATCTAGATTTAAAAAAAAAAAAAAAAAAAAAAAAAAAAAAAAAAAAAAAATTTTTTTTTTTTTTTTTTTTTTTTTTTTTTTTTTTTTTTTTTAGCTACAAAGATATAGCTAAAATATGTTTAACAAGATACAGTAGAATATAATGTTTGCCGTAAATTTAAAATATAAATTATGCAATTTACATTTTCGAGATTTCGAGCAATGGGTCTTTTTTTTATTTAATCACCATTTTTTTAAAATTCTTCACATCCACCGAATGCCCTGGTACCTCTTTCGGTAGGCTCTTCTTCTTCAATAGTTGGCAAAAGTTCGACTCGCGGGCACCAAACTGGAATCATTACAATTTGAACAATTTTTTCTCCAGCTCGTATAGTTACGGGGATGTCGCTTTCGTTTCTCAGCAATACTTTGATCGAGCCTCTGAAATCGGGATCGATTACTCCAGCCTTTACGCAAAGTTTTTTCTGGTGAGCAACTGACGATTTGTCTTTGATGATGGCCGACATTCGTAATCCACAGCGTCTCTCTTCGATAGGTAAGACAAACAGGATTCCAGTGTCCACGATGCGTTGCTGTCCGGGAAGAATCGTCCATTCTTTATTTTCGATTTCTGGAGCGTATAGATCCAAACCGACGGATGCTGTGGTTTGCCTCGTGGGTTCTTTGGCTTCGGGAAACGTCTTTCGATATCGAAGAGTATTTGACCAATATGGATAACGCGAGCTGCTTTCAAAATGACTGAAATACATAGAGTCTTTTAAAGAAGACGGGTGATCCTGTTCGTAGAGAATTCGTCGACGTTCTCTGTCGTAGATTTTTTGTCGTTCTTCTTCGTTTATCCTCGAAAACATGTTGTAGAAATAACTCGTGAGGTATATCACAAACGGTTAAAATTGTAGAAAGGTGTATGTTGTAAAAAAAATTTCAAAGTTTAAAGAGTAAATTTGATACAAGTTTGCTGGTTTGTCGTTGAATGAGCTCGTCGTCCTAAATCGACGCTTTTTATATTCGACATTCTTTTACATTTTTTTTTTTTTTTTTTTTTTTTTTTTTTTTTTTTTTTTTGTTATTATTATTATTATTATTATTAACCTTTTATTTTTGTCTTACTAGCCGTTTAAATAATTTCTTACTCTTTTATGCTAGAGCGATATCCATAAAAAAACTTCAAGGTTTAGTCGACCGTGTCAATTTTAAATTCATATGCATAATTGGCATTGAATGCATCCATCAACATATGCGCTTGTTCGTTGTATCCATTTCTGTTTAATATATCCAGAAAAACCCCAAAGGCATCTGGTCCTCTTGTCATTGATAAATGAAAAAAAGTCAGATTTTTTATCATCAAAAATGTCCTTCGTCATGACGACGGTAAACAATTTCGATTTTTTCAATGGCTCCTTCAAGCGTTGAAGATCCAAAACTTGTTCCAAGTAATGTTTAAATCTCAATAAAACTTGTCTACTTTTTTCATCCATGAGTCGTCGAAAAAAAAATGGATGGTTAAAAATGGTGCTCGACGAGTTTCAAATGAAGAGTTTCAGTTTTTAAATGTTGCCAGGAATCGAAATAAGCTCGTAACTGAACCACAATTCCTTATATATATTAATAAGTATAAAAAAAGCATTCATTTAAAACATTTTTTAAACGGATACAAATCTCGTTTGCAAATGTTAAAATTTATTTTACAAACATTCGCACAATTTGGACATGTTTCGTGTTTCCAACTACAGGCTAAATGCATCGGTTCTCTCTTTCTATAACAACAAGGTCTGAAGAATTTTTCCCCACGATACACAATTTTCTTACATACGCAACAAACTGGTAATCTCTGATGCGTTTTCTCGAATAACGTTTCCCACGTCATGTTCCGACACTGAAAACATTCTGATGGGATTTGACGATTTTGCATGATAAAACTTTTTGGCTCGTGCTCGTAAAGATTTCCGTCGTCCTTCTTACAAAAGTGCGACACGTGGCTGTTGCAAGCGTTGCAGTATAAATAATCGTATTCGTCGTATCTTTCCCTCGGTTCGTTTAAAACGACTCCCGTGTCGAGTAAAATAGATTCGTCGGATGGCTGCAAAGCCTTGCAAATGAGCTTTACGGCGTCTTTGTTGTCGTTATGCGTTTGAAAATACCAAATATTAAACTCACACAATTTGCAATGATGATTAAATGTACATTCGACATTCAAATGAGTGGGTGAAACCAGGGTTATTTTCTTACGAGGAACCCACTTGCAATTTTTGCATTGAAGATTATCTGCCAAAAGGTTTAGTTTATAGATTGAATGCAAACATTTGCTTTCGTGACATACGTCATTTTGAGCATCCATGAAGACTATCGACAGAATGGTAAACTCGAGGAAGATGTCGTCAAAGTCTAAAGATTTCACACGATGAAGATGTCGTCAAAGTCTAAAGATTTCACACGATGAAGATGTCGTCAAAGTCTAAAGATTTCACACGATGAAGATGTCGTCAAAGTCTAAAGATTTCACACGATGAAGACGTCGTCAAAGTCTAAAGATTTCACTCGATGAAGACGTCGTCAAAGTCTAAAGATTTCACTCGATGAAGACGTCGTCAAAGTCTAAAGATTTCACTCGATGAAGATGTCGTTAAATGATCTAGCTCACTCAAGTCGAAGTATTTTATACTCTAATGTTTAGTTAAAAAAAAAAAAAAAAAAAAAAAAAAAAAAAAAAAAAAAAAAAAAAAAAAAAAAAAAAAAAAAAAAAAAAAAAAAAAAAAATATATATATATATATATATATATATATTATATTATATTATATTATATTATTATATATTATATATTATATTACATTTCTTCATGATTCTTGGTGATATTTCTTCAAGTTTTGTAGTGATATTTCTTCAAGTTTTGTAGTGATATTTCTTCAAGCTTTGTGGTGATATTTCTTCAAGTTTTGTAGTGATATTTCTTCAAGTTTTGTAGTGATATTTCTTCAAGCTTTGTGGTGATATTTCTTCAAGTTTTGTAGTGATATTTCTTCAAGTTTTGTAGTCATATTTCTTCAAGTTTTGTAGTGATATTTCTTCAAGTTTTGTAGTGATATTTCTTCAAGCTTTGTGGTGATATATCAATATCATATTTTTTTTTCACTTTTTAATTCGAAGATTAGTCCCGACAGAATCGTTTATCTGTGAGATTTCAGGAGATTAAACGTGAAAATTTTTTCTATAAGTTTAAAAGTGAAAATTTTTTCTATAAGTTTAAACGTGAAATTTTTCAAAGTTCAGCACTGAAATTTTTTTATAAGTTTAAACGTGAAATTTTTTTCTATAAGTTGAGAGTTAGAGCTGAAGATTGAAGATGTTTGCAGTTGACGATTTCGTTGAAGAATGAGCTCGCTCACCCAAATCAGCCCTTTTTATACCCTCCTTCATCTTGATAAGGAAAAAAAAAAAAAAAAAAAAAAAAAAAAAAAAAAAAAAAAAAAAAAAAAAAAAATTTTTTTTTTTTTTTTTTTTTTTTTTTTTTTTTTTTTTTTTTTTTTTTTTTTTCCAAAAAAATAGCTTATATCCGTTTTTCATCTCGAGACGAATCTGTAGATACCAAACACGATGGGGTTTTAACAAGCAGGAACTCGAATAACTCGATTTTAAAGATCGGTTAAAAAACTTTAAAAATTCGATAACTTTGAAACTGTTGAAGATTTCTGGATGAAATTTTCAAGAGTGGTATATAGTGTCGAGATGTATCTAACCAAAGAGTTTCAAAAGTCTAACTAGATATTTACAGATTTCGGTATTTATAGCAAACCGGAATTCACGTAGAGAGTAAACTCGAGTCTATATCGATTCTCCATCTCGAGACGAACGTTTAGATACCAAACACGATGGTGTTGCAACGACAGGAACTCGAATAACTCAATTTTATCGATCGGTCAAAAAAGGTTATAAATTATATAATTTTGAAACTATTGCAGATATTTAGACGAAATTTCACAGAGTGGTGTATAGCATCGATTTACAAAAACCCACCGAGTTTGAAACGTCCAACTCGATATTTACAGATTTCGGTATTTATAGCAAACCAGAATTCACGTACAGTTTAAACTCGAGTCTATATCGAATCTCCATCTCGAGACGAACGTTTAGATACCAAACACGAGGGTGTTGCAACGACAGGAACTCGAATAACTCAATTTTACCAATCGGTTAAAAAAGTTTAGAAATTATATAATTTTGAAACTATTGCAGATATTTCGACGAAATTTCATAGAGTGGTTTATAGCATCGATTTACAAAAACCCGCAGAGTTTCAAACGTCTAACTAGATATTTACAGATTTCGGTATTTATAGCAAACCAGAATTCACGTACAGTTTAAACTCGAGTCTATATCGAATCCCCATCTCGAGACGAACCTTTAGATACCAAACACGATGGGGTTTTAACGTATAGAAGCTGAGAAAACACCACTTTAAGTGATCGGTTAAAAAACTTTCAAAATTCCATAACTCTGAAACTATTGGAGATTTTTGGTTGAAATTTTCTAGGGGGTTATATAGTGTCGAGATGTATATACTCACAAAGTTTCGAGATTCTAGCTCGATATTTAGAGTTTTTGATACTGGTATCGAACCCGAGACCCTCTAGAATTTAAACTCGAGTCTATATGAAATCTACGGATCGATACGAGTCTGTAGATACCCAACACGACGTGTTTATAACGTATAGAAGTCGAGAAAACACCACTTCCTGTTTGACCGGAAATGGGGTCACAAAATTTTGACCCCCCACAGAAAAAATTTCTAAGCAATCGGCCGGTAAACAGCCGAGATATTCGTATTTTTACAGTTTATATCGTGACATACGCGACTCGTACGCTATTTAAAATTATAGGTCGAAAGTACCCCCCATGGGGCATCTCGGTTGAAAATATGGAGGGTCTACCCCCAGTCGTTCGGGAGATTCGGTACTATCCGTTGATTTTTTCAAAGTCGGAGCTGATGATGTTAGCAGTTTGAAAGTTCGTCGATGAATGAGCTCGCTCACTCGCGTCAGCCCTTTTTATTGCGAGATTCATATTTTTATTTTTATTTTTCTTCTTACATTTGTTTTTATTTTTATTTTTATTTTTATTTTTCGAAGGGTATAAAAAGGCCAGATTTTGTTCGAATCGGCAGCTCGCTCGAGCTCACTCATCGATTAACATCTTCAATCTTCGGCTCCAGTTTTGCAATAAAAAATCGACGAATCTTCTGAACGGCTGGGGGTAGACCCTCCATATTTTCAATCGAGATGCCCCATGGGGGGTACCTTCGACGTATATATTCAAATAACATACGACGCACGTATGTTACGATATATACCGTAAAAACACGAATATCTCGGCTGTTTACGGGCCGATTGCATAGAAATTTTTTCTCCGGGGGGTCAAAATTTTGTGACCCCATTTCCGGTCAAACAGGAAATGGTGTTTTCTCGGCTTCTATTCGTCACAAACCCATGGTGTTGGGTATCTAAACATTCGTCTCGACGTGGAGATTCGATATAGACTCGAGTTTAAGTTCTAAAGGGTCTCGGGTTCGATACCAGTATCAAAAACTGTACATACAGAGCTAGAGACTCGAAACTCTGTGATTGGATACATCTCGACACTATATACCTCTCTAGAAAGTTTCAACCAAAAATCTCCAATAGTTTCAAAATTATGGAATTTTGAAAGTGTTTTTACCGATCACTCAAAGTGGTGTTTTCTCGGCTTCTGTACGTTATAAACCCGTCGTGTTGGGTATCGACAGATTCACCTCGAGATGTAGATTCGATATAGTCTCGAGTTTAAACACTTTGAAAAATTTCGGTTCGATATAAATATAAAAATCTGTAAATATCGAGTCGGACATTCGAAACTCGGTGGGTAGCAACAACTCGATACTATACGCTGCTATCTGAAATTTCGTCGAAAAATCTCCAGTAGTTTCAAAGTTATGGAATTTTGAAAGTTTTTTAACCGATCGGTACAATCGAGTTATACGACGTCGAGTTGGCTACAAACCCGTCGTGTTTGGTATCTACGGATTCGTCTGGAGATGCCGATTCCATATAGACTCGAGGTTTAACTCTAGAAGGTCCGTGGCTCGATACGAGTGCCAAAAAACTCGAAATGACGAAAAAATTGTACATATCGAGCGAAACGTCTGAAACTCCGTGGATGGATACATTTCGACACTATATACCACTCTAAAAAAATTTCATCCAAAAATCTATAAAAGTTTCAAAGTTATGGAATTTTTAAAGTTTTTTAACCGATCGGTAAAATCGAGTTTTCCGAGTTCCCGTTGGCTAAAACCCCATCGTGTTTGGTATCTAAACGTTCGTCTCGAGATGGAGATTCGATATAGACTCGAGTTTAAACTCTAGAAGGTCTCGGGTTCGATACGAGTACCAAAAAAGTTTAAATGATGAAAAAACTGTAAATATCGAGTTGGACATTCGAAACTCGGTGTGTGCCTAAAATTCGATACTATACATCATTATCTAAATTTTCGTCGATATATCTCCAATAGTTTCAGAGTTGTGGAATTTTTAAAGTTTTTTTAAACGACCGGTAAAATTCAGTTATTCGAGTTCCTGTTGGTTAAACCCCATCGTGTTTGGTATCTAGAGATTCGTCTCGAAATGGAGATTCGATATACAAAAAAAAAAAAAAAAAAAAAAAAAAAAAAAAAAAAAAAAAAAAAAAAAAACAACTTTTTTTTTTTTTTTTTTTTTTTTTTTTTTTTTTTTTTTTTTTTTTTTTTTTTTTTTTTTTTTTTCGTGGTGTATAAAAGGGGCTGATTTGGGTGAGCGAGCTCATTCTTCAACGAAAATTTCAACTGAAAACAACAATCTTTAGCTCCAACTTCGAACTTAGAAAAATTTTCAACGCTGAACATAGAAAAAATATTCAACGCTGAACTTAGAAAAAATTTTCAATGATGAACTTAGAAAAAATCTTCAGCTCCAACTTCGAACTTAGAAAAAATTTTCAACGATGAACTTAGAAAAAATCTTCAGCTCCAACTTCGAACTTAGAAAAATTTTCAACGCTAAACTTAGAAAAAAATTTTCAACGCTCAACATAGAAAAATTTTCAACTCTAAACATAGAAAAAATATTCAACGCTGAACATAGAAAAATTTTCAACTCTAAACATAGAAAAAATATTCAACGCTGAACATAGAAAAAAATATTCAGCTCCAACTTCGAACTTAGAAAAAATTTTCAACGCTAAACTTAGAAAAAATTTTCAACGCTGAACATAGAAAAAATTTTCAACGCTGAACATAGAAAAAATTTTCAACGCTGAACATAGAAAAAATTTTCCAACTCTAAACATAGAAAAAAATATTCGACGCTGAACATAGAAAAAAATATTCAACGCTGAACATAGAAAAAATATTCAACGCTAAATATAGAAAAAAAATTTTCAACGCCGAGTTCCTGTTGGTTAAAATCCCATCGTGTTTGGTATCTAAGGTTTCGTCTTGAGATGAAGATTCAATATAATTAAATATATATATATATATATATATATATATATATATATATATATATATATATATATATATATATATATATATATATATATATATATATATATATATATATATATATATATATATATATATATATATATATATATATATATATATATATATATATATATATATTTTTTTTTTTTTTTTTTTTTTTTTTTTTTTTTTTTTTTTTTTTTTTTTTTTTTTTATTCATCTAATGGGTATAAAAGACGTCGATTGAGTGAGCAAAATCATTCAACGAAAAATCAACGAGTAAAATCTTCAACTTTCAACTGAGAAAAATCAACGAGTAAAATCTTCAACTTTCAACTGAGAAAAATCTTCAACTTTGGATAAAAATCTTCAACTTTTTCAACTGAGAAAAATCTTCAACTTTGGATAAAAATCTTCAAACGTTGTCTCCAAGAAGAATTCGATAGAATTCAGCACTTCGCAACGTCTTCACCTCCCATAGAAACTTTGATAACGTACGAAATTTAATATTCTTTGCACGCAATCTTAAGCAATTTGTGTTAGTAGCCGAAGTACCCGCGTGGTAATCTGCGGTTGGGCTAGTAAGGGAACACACATTTGTGGTAGATTGCGAGTGTTTTTCTTTTTCGGCAGTAAACAGAAAACTTAATATTTTTTTGCGCGCAATTTTAAGCAATTTGTGTTTGTATCTGAAGCACCCGCGTTGTAATCTGCGGTTGGGTTAGTAAGAGAACACACATTTGTGGTAAATTGCGATATTTTAATAACTTTTTTTATAAGACAAACAAAAAAAAAAAAAAAAAAAAAAAAAAAAAAAAAAAAAAAAAAAACGTC
Source organism: Argiope bruennichi (assembly GCF_947563725.1). Classification (NCBI taxonomy): domain Eukaryota; kingdom Metazoa; phylum Arthropoda; class Arachnida; order Araneae; family Araneidae; genus Argiope; species Argiope bruennichi. Next base: position 26,394 of record NW_026605923.1, read on the forward strand.
GGTGAAGATTGTTGTTGAAGTTTTCGAGAAAAAAAGATTTGGGCAATGTTTGCAACGATTTTTAATCTTCAGATCCAGCAGAAGACATCTTTTGACCTCGTCGAGAAGGAATCTTCGACATCATCAGGAGTATTCATTTTGATAAGTATTTATTTTTTTTTCACTCAATTTTTATCCTCATTTGTACTAATAACTTCTTTTTTTTTCAGGAAAATTTACCCATTTGGAGTCTGAATCATCCTCGAGTCGTCGAGATCAGTATTCAACACTTTACAACATCTTCAATCTTCATTTTCGACTGGATACACTGACAAAATTTCGATACGTCGTCGAGGTAAAAAAAAGTTAATAAATTCTTCACAAAACCCTAAGCAATTTGTGTTAGTATCCGAAAAACGTGTCCCTGAAAAGGGCTAGTAAGAGAAAGCACATTTGTGGCAGGTTTTTTTTTTTCGTAATAGAGTTAGGAAGTATTTGATATTTTATCGTTTCCATGACCCTAAGCAATGTGTGTTAGTATCCGAAAAACGTGTCCCTGAAAAGGGCTAGTAAGAGAAAGCACTTTTTGTGGCAGGTCGTGAATTTTTTTTATATGAAAATAAGGGAAGAATTTGATATTTTTTGCATGACCCTAAGCAACTTATGTTAGTATCCGAAAAACGTGTCCCTGAAAAGGGCTAGTAAGAGAAAGCATATTTGTGGCAGGTCGTGAAATTTTTTTTCATAAAAGACGAAATTTTTATATTAGAGTCAGGAATTTGATATATTTTGTTCGATGACCCAAAGCAATTTATGTTAGTATCCGAAAAACGTGTCCCTGAAAAGGGCTAGTAAGAGAAAGCATATTTGTGGCAGGTTGTGATTTTTTTTTATAAAAGACGAAATTTTATATTAGTGTTATTAATTTGATATATATATATTGTTCGAGGACCCTAAGCAATTTGTGACAAGTTTCTAAACTTTAATAATCCCCCTTTTTTTCGTAGCAAAGTGTGTCTATTCGGAGTATATACAGAAGGGTCTGAGAAGATTGTTGTTAAAGTTTGAACGAGTCCTTTGGCGCCATCTTCGATGCCAGTAGAAGCCATCTTCAACGAGTCCTTTGGAGCCATCTTTAACGCCAGTGGAAGCCATCTTTAACGGAGGTAGAAGCCATCTTCAACGCCAGTAGAAGCCATCTTCAACGCCAGTAGAAGCCATCTTCAACAAGTCCTTTGGAGCCATCTTCAACGCCAGTAGAAGCCATATTCAACGCCAGTAGAAGCCATATTCAACGCCAGTAGAAGCCATATTCAACGAGTCCTTTGGAGCCATCTTCAACAAGTCCTTTGGAGCCATATTTAAGAGGAGTTATTATTTTGATAAGTATTTAATTTTTTTACCCAATCTTACTCAATTTATATTAATGCCTTCTTTTTTTTGCAGGAAAGTTTGTCTATTTGGAGTTTAAACCTTTTTCGATGCCAGCCATGAGTCTTCTTCAGCAAATGCCTTCTTCAACAAGTGTCTTCTTCAGCAAATGCCTTATTCAACGAGTGCCTTCTTCAACGAGTGTCATCTTCAACGAGTGTCATCTTCAGCAAATGCCATCTTCAGCAAATGCCATCTTCAACAAGTGCCATCTTCAACAAGTGCCATCTTCAACAAGTGCCATCTTCAACAAGTGTCATCTTCAACAAGTGTCATCTTCCGCAAGTGCCATCTTCAACAAGTGCCATCTTCAACAAGTGTCATCTTCAGCAAATGCCATCTTCAACAAGTGCCATCTTCAACAAGTGCCATCTTCAACAAGTGCCTTCTTCAACAAGTGCCTTCTTCAACAAGTGCCTTCTTTGACGAGAGCCTTCTTCGAAAATTGTATTGAAAAATCTTTGAAAAATTGTATTGAAAAATCTTTGAAAAATTGTATTGAAAAATCTTCGAAAAATTGTATTGAAAAAATCTTCGATTGTAAACAACAAAATCTTAAATTGTAAGCAACACATTTTTTGTTTACACACACGAGACATTTTTTTTTCTTCTCTCGTCTCCGAAGAATCTGACGGTGAAGCACGTATTCTCTTGACGAAAATTTAAATGGTTCGGTCGGCGTAAGACGTGAATCCGCGACGGATTCCAGTCGTTACTCTGTTCACTTCCCCATGCGGAACGCTGTACTCAGGCACCGGTCGCCTAGACATTCGGGTCGTTACGAGTCAGCAAGTACAGATTGGGGAAAAAATCCACGCATTGTGGTTGCAGAGGGCGAAGCTTTAATCGGTACCATTTTATCTAGTCGAGAGAATTGTGTCGATCCTAAAGAAACTTTGGTGAGGTAAGAAAAAAAATTCTTTATTTACGTTCATTTATCATTAGTTTTTTTTCAGGTCCAACGGTCTTGGTTTTTTTTCAATTCCAACTGTCTTTGGTTCATTTTCATTCCAATTCTCTTTGGTTCATTTTCATTCCAATTCTCTTTGGTTTATTTTCATTCCAATTCTGTTTGGTTCATTTTCATTCCAATTCTGTTTGGTTCATTTTCATTCCAATTCTCTTTGGTTCATTTTCATTCCAATTCTCTTTGGTTCATTTTCATTCCATTTCTCTTTGGTTCATTTTCATTCCAATTCTCTTTGGTTCATTTTCATTCCAATTCTCTTTGGTTCATTTTTCATTTCAATTGTCTTTGGTTCGTTTTTCATTCTTTTTCAGTTCCCCCCAACACGAAAACAAAATACAACACAAACAAATTTCATTTACAATGTATATATGTTACTGAAAGAATGTACAATTGTATAGGTTATAAGATTTATTTGTATAAAAAATAAAATGTTGTTTAAAAAATGAATAATTTGTTATTTATTTCATTTAAACCTGTATAACATTTGTAAGAAAATAAAAAAATTCAATGTTCAATGAGTTTCTCCTTTTTTTCATTAAAAACAGCAAAGTTTTACAAACATTTTTTTTTACTTCCAGCAAACTAAATGAATCAATAATAGTTGTTTCAAAGCAACTTTCAACATAGGAAAAACTCTTCAACTTTCAACATAGAAAAAACTCTTCAACTTTTCAACATAGAAAAACTCTTCAACTTTTCAACATAGAAAAAACACATTTTAACTTTCAACATAAGAAAAACATATTTTAACTTTCAACATAGGAAAAAAACATATTTTAACTTTCAACATAGGAAAAAAACATATTTTAACTTTCAACATAGGAAAAAACATATTTTAAATTTCAACATAGGAAAAAACATATTTTAACTTTCAACATAGGAAAAACATATTTTAACTTTCAACATAGAAAAAACATATTTTAACTTTCAACATAGGAAAAACTCTTCAACTTTTCAACATAGGAAAAACATATTTTAACTTTCAACATAGAAAAAACATATTTTAACTTTCAACATAGGAAAAACTCTTCAACTTTTCAACATAGGGAAACATATTTTAACTTTCAATATAGAAAAAACTCTTCAACATAGGAAAAACTCCTCAACTTTTCAACTTAGGAAAAACTCTTCAACTTTTCAACGTGTAAAAATCTGAAATTTTAAAAAAAATAATTTTACATTACCTATTTTGATTTAACAAATTTCTTTGTAACGACGCATTAAAAAAGACTTTCACTTTTTTTTAATGATAACGTGAAGTTAAATTATTTATATTTTCTGAAATTTCTTTAACATTATCAAACAAACATGTTAACCAAGAGTATAGAAACTTCTCGATTAAAGTAAAAGGTCTATTCTAATATTCATATCTACATTTGACAACATTGAAAAAAGTGAAAAAAAAATTATCCAAAGCCTGTGAGAATTGAAACTTCTATCGACAACAAAACATAAACTGCACTTGTAAGTTTATTTTTCAATACGATAAATTTTATCTTTTAAAATAAATAGAAGTTTTAAAAAGTAGAAATGTTTCAAAACAAATAACAAGTAGATACATCAACTGAAAAAAAAAAAAAAAAAAAAAAAAAAAAAAAAAAAAAAAAAAAAAAAAAAAAAAAAAAAAAAAAAAAAAAAAAAAAAATTTTTTTTTTTTTTTTTTTTTTTTTTTTTTTTTTTTTTTTTTTTTTTTTTTTTTTTTCAAAGTTTAGGGAAAGATATAAAAAGAGCTGATTTGGGTGAGCTAGCTCATTCGACGACGAAATCTTCAACTGTAAACATCTTCAACTTTCAGCTTAAAAAATCTTCGAGCTGCAATGAAAAAATTATTCAATAAAATCTTCGAGCTTCAATGAAAAAATTATTCTATAAAATCTTCGAGCTTCAATGAAAAAATTATTGTATAAAATCTTCGAGCTTCAATGAAAAAATTATTCTATAAAATCTTCGAGCTTCAATGAAAAAATTATTGCATAAAATCTTCGAGCTTCAATGAAAAAATTATTGCATAAAATCTTCGAGCTTCAATGAAAAAATTATTCAATAAAATCTTCGAGCTTCAATGAAAAAATTATTCTATAAAATCTTCGAGCTTCAATGAAAAATTTATTCTATAAAATCTTCGAGCTTCAATGAAAAATCAATGATATATATATATATATATATATATATATATATATATATATATATATATATATATATATATATATATATATATATATATATATATATATATATATATATATATATATATATATATATATATATATATATATATTTTTTTTTTTTTTTTTTTTTTTTTTTTTTTTTTTTTTTTTTTTTTTTTTTTTTTTTTTTTTTTTTAATAATAATTTTTCTTCTTGAGATGAGAGTATAAAAACTCTCGATTATAGCAACGAGCTCATTCTTGTATGCGACACAACTTTTAAACATAAAACATTCCATCGAAAGTAACGAGTAAAAAAGAAATTATTAAACGAAAAAAAAATTCGTCTTTTTTTTTCTTTTAAAAAAAATCCGACGATGACAATCAACAGACTGACGAAATCTTACGGTCTCGTCGTGAAAACGAAATGCGGTCGCATCGTTATGATCGAGCGTAAAGTACCGTATTGCGTCCAAAGTTATTTTCATTATTTACATCGACATCGGAAAGGAGAACAGAGTACTCCCGTCGTCCAAACCTTCGAAGAAATTCGACATCGATTCGAAGAAGAGAGACTACCTCGATTGAGCGAAGCCGACCGATCGGATTACGAAAGATTTCGCGAAGGTTTACCCTTCGAAGACTCGTACGATTTCCCTCACGGTCAACTCGAATACGGTCGATATTACAGAAATTACCGTCAAATCTTTATGCAAGCTTATCGGGAATTTAAAGAAGAAACGGGTTTCAAGTTTAAATTTACCATCGAGGAGATCGACAGGTACCCGTTGATGAAATTGGAATTTTCGGGTTTGGATAAACGAACGTACACTCAGTTTTATTTCGTGGTGGATAACGTTCGAGATTTGAAAAGATGCACGTTTTTCGAATCGTTCGCGCAAGGAAACCGTTCGACGACGAAGGTGACCTCCTGGATAGACGATAAATTGGTACACAGGGGAGAGTTGGTTCCACAATCGGAAGCCTACAGACGATTTTTTAAGCAGCAGAGCTTGAAACGAGACTTTAAACACTTGCTCTGTTTGGACGTTTCGAAATTGTCGTGGGCGAAGGAAAAGAACGACGATTGCGTTTTCGAACATTATAACAACAGAGCCAGGCTGAGAAAAATGTCGACGACAGATTCCGAGCGAAAAGAAAAGTGTTGTCTTTTGAATATGATCGAGAAAAAAAAATTCGACATTAGCAATAAATAAATAATTGGACGTATCACTGCTCGATGTGTCGTTACGAGCAAGTGGAAAAAAAAAAGAAAACACTAAACATCGAGTGACGAAATGCCACAAAAATTATTTTCAAAGATGTCTGGAAAAAACGCAAGCTGGTTGTTGACAAAAAAAAAAAAAAAAAAAAAAAAAAAAAAAAAAAAAAAAAAAAAAAAAAAAAAAAAAATTTTTTTTTTTTTTTTTTTTTTTTTTTTTTTTTTTTTTTTTTTTTTTTTTTTTTTTTTTTTTTTTTCCTTACTGATGGGTATAAAAGACGTCGATTTGAATGAGCTAGATCAATCAACGAAAAATCATTCTTCATTCGTCAACTTACCTGAAAGGATCTTCGTTTTTAAACACACCTTATATGAACGCTGCTCATTTCTTACTTCAATACGTTCGACTTCACCGACCCGAAATTTACGCCGTCGTCTCGAAATTGATTTCGCCGCACGACGTTCGACATTTGTCGAGATTACTTCATGATCATTTAGAGCGAGCCGTGCCAGATCTAGACGTGTTCAACAAACGCATCGACGACGTTCCGACTTTTGTGCTTCTTTTTACGTTTTTGAGCCGCAGAAAGTTTCCACAACCGGGCACGCCTTTCGGAATCCATTTGACATGTCGTCTCACGAAATCTGACACCCAAGGTTTGCTCGACAGCAAGCATTTGCAATCGAATTTGGAGGAAGAAGACACTGCTTTTAACGTGGACGTGTCCATTCGATCGGCGATAGATCATTTCAGTTCCCAAACTCAAGTTTTTGAGTTGATCACTCGTCACGAATACGCTACGGTGTTTTTCGAAAAATACACATTGGAGGAACTTTTGGTAAAATTACCAAACTCTTGTGTCCTGAAACGAGGATTTCCAAGAAATAAAGGAAAAGATAAGGAAGGTCGTTTCGGATACCTGAGCACTTTTCGATTCGTCGTTCTTTCGGACCGGAACGTCGTAAAAGTTTTGTATCGGTCCGCTAAAGATCTTCAAGACATTTTACGGCGGACGGATCCAGAACGCACCCTTGCATTCAGCGATATTCGTTACGTTTTGGAAAAATGCGGCATAGCATCGTTTTTGTGCAATTTCGAAACGGTCGTGCGAATTCAACTCTTTGGTCATGCGGCAGAATGGTCGGTGGACGTACGAGATAAACTGTTTGCTTTGTATTACATGTGCAGCAGTGGAACTCCCCTGGCTCTGAATCGTAACGGATTGGCGAAAAATCCAAACCGCACTCACATCGAAATCAACGCTTTCGAAGCTTTCAAAAAGAATTTGGCCACTTTTGCCTCGCAGAAAAAGACGAGCGTCTTCCCCGTGGGAGACAAAGCTTCGTTGGACAACATTTTTTTCGGTATTCAGAGTTTGGACGGGACGGGATACAAGTTTGCCCTGCTACCGGCAAAGAATAAAGATGTCGTGTGACATTTGCAAGAGAGAGTTTGAACCGCACGACGTGTACCCAAAAAAATTTCCTCTCATTTGCTGTCGAAAGACGTTCCATATCGAATGTCTGCGAAAACGACTGCTCAATGCAAATGTCGAATGCCCCGGGTGCAAAAACGAAATGAAGAAAATCGATAGATGGTCCATTTTGCAGCAATCCGAGGACGATGACCGGTGTGAAATTTGTCAGACGAAAGACGTTTATATCTTAACGTTTGGAAACTGTGCCCACCGATTTCATAAAAATTGCATCGCCGAATGGGTGGGACAGTCTATGGACAACGTTACTTGTCCCACGTGTCGACGGCCGCTACAAAACGTAGAAGCTTTATCGGAATGGTACGAAATGATTCTGTGTCGATCCATCTATGCATTCTTTACCTCCGAAGAGTACGGTCGGTTGGCGGATCCCCTCGTGGACAAGATACGAAACATTATTTTAAGCATTTACGAGTGCAAAATCGAATCTTCGATCCAACATCAACTGGCTCCCGAAGCTTGGAATTTGGAAAAAATTTTATATCATTTCTGGAAGCATTTTAAAAGTCAATTAAATTCGGACGAAACCGAACAATTTAAAAATTTGTACGAGCGACATCACCACTGCATTCAAAACTTTTGCGACTACGACAACTGTTTGATTCAATTGTGGGATCGGAATCGTCTAAATGTCGACCGTCCGAATGTCAGTATCGATCAAGATTTCGAAGACAATTTATGGCACGAAATGTTGCTCGGAATGCAAGACAATCCCGAATTGACCGCTTTCGTCGATTCTATTCATTATTCGGATCGAACGGTACTCTATCCAGATATTTCGAGAAACCGGACGAGTGATACGAGATTATCCGAATTCGACACGTCGTCTAGAAACGAGACGGGTCCAGGCACCTCGTCTAGAAACCGGACCAGTGATACAGTTATAAGATTATCCGAATTCGGCACATCGTCTAGAAACGAGACGGGTCCAGGCACCTCGTCTAGAAACCGGACCAGTGATACAGTTATAAGATTATCCGAATTCGACACATCGTCTAGAAACGAGACGGGTCCAGGTACCTCGTCTAGAAACCGGACCAGTGATACAGTTATAAGATTATCCGAATTCGACACATCGTCTAGAAACGAGACGAGTCCATCGTTGTTGCATAGAAGCCAAGCGAGCACCTTTTCTAGAAACGAAAATGAACGCAGAAATTCGATCGTCGGTTTAGCTGGATCGACTACGAGAATAGTTCCACCGTCGAGTTCGTCAATAGCATCTGTGAATCAAATTCTTAATTCGAGATTATTTAGAGGTAACAATAGGAGAAGAAACGAGAGTACTACTGGAGAATCGGTGCCGAAAAGACAAAGAAGGTGAAGCTTTGCTGCGATAAATTTGACGACCACTTGAAAGTTGTAAAAAACTAAAGTATAAAAAAAATTAAGACAATACTAAAAAAAAAAAAAAAAAAAAAAAAAAAAAAAAAAAAAAAAAAAAAAAAAAAAAAAAAAAAAAAAAAAAAAAAAAAAAAAATTTTTTTTTTTTTTTTTTTTTTTTTTTTTTTTTTTTTTTTTTTTTTTTTTTTTTTTTTTTTTTTTTATGACTGACATAGTATAAAAGGTCCTGATTAGAGTTAAAGAGTCTATTCAATTTTCGTCATCTAACCTTCACATTATATGGTAAACTCTCTCAACGTCTTAAAATAAAAAAAAATTTCAAGGAAGAAGTAAAGAGGTGAGAAACACCCAACTCATCATGCTTTCCGTTGATGAAGTATACGAAAATCTATTAAATTTAATTTTTCCAGCAAATACTTTTCCAGTAATACACGACACGCTTTTGCGTTTTCAATGGAAAACTACAAAGCATCATACCGAAAGTTTTCGCCAACATTGCGTCGATACTGCTCGTTTCATGGAAGAATTTTGTCGAGAAAAGAATCTTTTGCAAGATACATGGAATGGAATAACCTATGCGCGACTTGTCGGATTTCTTCACGATGTCGGAAAACCGTTCGTAAAAAAAATTTTGAATAACGGATATGAACTTTTCACGGGGCATGCCCAGGTGGGTGCTCGATTATTTCATTTACGTTTCCAAAACGAAATTCCCGAAGCTCTTCTTCTGACGATGGGAGTCGCTATCGATTCTCACATGTGTTGCTTGAGAAGCGACGATATTTCACCGGTGAATATGCTGCGAGTAAATGCCGTGATGCACATGTATTTTCCTACGCTCGATGTTCTTCCCGTATTAGAATGTCTTCATCGAGCAGATTCTATGGGTAAAGTTCCCTCCATTGCAAATGAAAAGGCGGCCTACTTATTTAAATCTCCTATTCCTTATCACAAAAACAATAAAATTGTCATATATCTTATCGGACCTTCCGGATCGGGAAAAAGTACATTGGCAAAAATGCTCAAAGAGTTACTTTCTCCAATCGGGTGCGTGCATCATTTGGCAAGAGATAACGTTTTAATGGAGTTTGCTTTGGAAGGAGAATCGTATCCGGAATGCTACAAGCGAGTGTATAATAATGCGCAGCTGAAAAAAGAATTTCAAGAACGTTGGACGCGAGTTTTATCCTCGAACCGAAGCCAAATTCTTCTCGTCGATACAGTTAAAAATTATTATTCTTTAGATGCACATTTTTTTCCTCACCATTTTCGAATTGGGTTATATTGTTTCCCCATGAATTTTATAAATGCCTCTTTACACGGAAAAGCTCCAACCTTTGAATTTCCACCCAAGAAATGGTTGGGATATCCCAACGTTTTGACGGAATGTAAAGAAAAAACATGGCGTTTGGAAGTAGCCACTGGTATGTGGCAAGTAATTCCTATTCTAGTGAAACGTTATTTGGATGCATGTATTACGATACCCTTGGAAAAACAACCCACCGTCGCGTCATTGTGGGATAAAAAATATGGATGGGATGCACTTATTGCTCGATATAATTTATATGGAATTACTTTTAAAAATACAAAATTGTGTGAAGAAAACGAAATTATTCGAGTTAGTTATGTCAAGGATATAACGTATGGTCCAACGCGATATTACCGAGGAGAATTTTTGCTGAAAATTGGAGACACCCTATCGATGTTGCGTTCTGGACTTCCTACTTTTAATAACGGTATAGATACAGTCGATAATTTTAAGAAAATAATAGTCACTCCCAAATATGATGGTTCTTTAGTCAATATTCTATACGTTCCCAAGACACACAAACATTTTAAAATTCTCGAGAAACATTTTCCAGATGCTTATTATTCAAACTACGGTTTATTTTTTATCGGGTCGAAGCAAATGCTCGTTATGGATCTTTCGATAAAAAAACGTTTTTATAAGGCTATAGAAACAGATTTTGAAACTTTTATTGGCCAATATGGTCATTATTTAAAGGCTGAAATAATGACGCTGCATTTTGAAATGATGGTACAGACACGCTGTGAAGAATTGACTGTATATTATCATAAAAACTTTTGCAAGTTTATTGGATCTACTACTTTTACAGATACGACGAGATTCTTTAGATTACCGCAACCTACGGACCCGAGAGCTGTGGATCAACACGCGTTTTCTACTTTGGAGGATTGTCGAAATTATATAGAGAAACAACATCAAAGGTTATTGAACGGGGACTCGTCTTGCGAACCCGAAGGATTTGTTTTATATGTGTATGACGAAAACGGTTTAAAGGATATCATTAAAGAAAAGTTTTTAGAGTATTTGGCAGCCAATGATCCGGAACGTCACCCGGAAGAATATCGGCGCGTATTGAGTAATGCATCGTTGATTCATCGTTTTCAGAAATGTAAAGTTATAAAAGATGTTTGTTTAAAAATTCACCCTCTAATGAAAGATATCGATGAAGAACTGAAGAATTTCCAAAACATGGAATACGACAAACATCTTTACTTTTACATGAGAAAGAACGACCAGAAATGCGAAGTTTGGCAAGAAAAAATGAATGAAATAACAAATGATTTGAGAATAAAACCTATTAAATTACAAAAAATAATGTATAGATATTTCCCAGAAATTCGTAGGATAATTGATGAAATACTTAAACCGTTTAGAAAAATGACAAATTTTGCAATATAACTATGTAAGATTTGACGCAGTAAATTTGACAAAAATACTTGAAAACTACAAAAAAAAAAAAAAAAAAAAAAAAAAAAAAAAAAAAAAAAAAAAAAAAAAAAAAAAAAAAAAAATTTTTTTTTTTTTTTTTTTTTTTTTTTTTTTTTTTTTTTTTTTTTTTTTTTTTTTTTTTGTAAAGAGAGTTAAAGTATAAAAGGTGGTGATTTAAGTTAGAGATTTCCTAATTTATCAGCACACCACCTGTCTCTAAAAAATGGTTGACATAACTTCGTCTTCAGAACCTTTACTCGAACCGAATCCCGATAGATTCGTCACTTTTCCAATTTTACATGTCGATGTTTGGAAAATGTACAAAAAAGCTGTCGCTTCGTTTTGGACCGTGGAAGAGGTTGACCTTTCAAAAGATTTAAAAGATTGGGATAATGTTTTAAAACCAGAAGAAAAACATTTCATTTCGTACGTGTTGGCATTTTTTGCTGCCAGCGATGGAATAGTGGTCGAAAATTTAGTTGAACGTTTCGCACGAGAGGTTCAAGTGACCGAAGTGCGTAGTTTTTATGGATTTCAAATGGCGATTGAAAATATTCATTCCGAAATGTACAGTTTGCTGATTGAAACATATGTCCGCGATTCGAATAAAAAGGATATGTTGTTTAGAGCCATAGAAACTCTCCCTTGTATAAAGAAAAAAGCAGACTGGGCTCTCGAGTGGATTCAAAATCCCTCTTTTGTCAAGCGATTGGTCGCTTTTGCTGCAGTGGAAGGAGTGTCTTTTCGGGATCGTTTGCAGCGATATTTTGGTTAAAGAAACGAGGATTGATGCCAGGGTTGACGTTTAGCAACGAGTTGATTAGCAGAGACGAAGGACTGCATTGCGATTTTGCATGCTTGCTTTTAAATAAATATGTGAGAAACAAGCCATCGTCAAAAGAAATTTCTGAAATCATTTCAGAAGCTGTCAAAATCGAGCAAGAATTTTTAACCGAAGCCTTACCCGTGTCCCTCATCGGTATGAATTGCAACTTGATGAAACAATATGTAGAATTTGTCGCCGATCGTTTATTGTACGAATTGGGTTGTCGTAAAATTTACAATGTCGAAAATCCATTTGATTTTATGGAAAATATTAGTTTGGAAGGAAAGACAAACTTTTTTGAAAAACGAGTGGGAGAATACCAAAAGTGTGGAGTTATGACATTCGAAAAAAATGAAAAATTTAAATTTACAACCGACGAAGAGTTTTAACAAAAAAAAAAAAAAAAAAAAAAAAAAAAAAAAAAAAAAAAAAAAAAAAAAAAAAAAAAAAAAAAAAAAAAAAATTTTTTTTTTTTTTTTTTTTTTTTTTTTTTTTTTTTTTTTTTTTTTTTTTTTTTTTTTTTTTTTTTTGGTTGGTTGGTTGTGTTATAAAAGATCTCGATTTGAATTACAAAGCTCATTCAATATTCTTCACATTCAACCACGCATTTATCAGTGATAATTAACAGATAAAAGACCAAATTTTCTGTAATATTCAATTCATTTTTTAAAGTTTTTTTTCTTCAGTTTTTTACATCTTCGTCGGCATTTGATTCTTGGAGTTTGTCTGTTCGTTTACGTTTTAACATTTCAAACGTTGCAGCTTCAACACCAATCCAGTCTTTGCATGCTCGTTTCCACTGAATTAAATACGTATGATGCGTCTTTGGAAATAAAAGTGGTACCGATTCATAATCCTCCAACAAATCTGGGCGATTCACATTTTTCAAATATTCACGGCGTTTTAATGGATTTTTATTAAACCAACCCAGTAAATCTTTTATTTTCAAGTCAGTGGAAAGCATTAAATACACAATCATCGATAGCTCGTCTGTTGTTTTCAGAGTGGAAACTTTTTTGTGAATAGCTTCGAGTTGTTCGGAAGTAAATACTTTTGAACGTCGATTCTTCATACTTTATTTTTTTTCATCTCGATTGATGAATACCACCTTTTGTCAGTGGCAATTGGTTCGAGATTTGAATCGAGAAATTGGTGTTAACCCGAGCACTTGTCAATATTTACTATTGTTAGTTAGAACTAAAGAATTTAAAATATTAGCAGACATCAAACAAACTTTGCATATTACTCGACAACCTCTCGTCTGGTTTGTTCGAAAATTTCAGAAACATAAAGTCTGCGTCGAGTATGGTACGGTCTTTAACCAAAAAGAAATTGAGCGATTGGGTCCCATCGCAGCCCATGCGTCGTGTGGAATCGTCAAAAGGCTGTTATCGAAACATTACCCAAACCAACCCATATTCGTATGTCAAAAAAATTTTTTCAAAGAAATACAACCGGGGCCGACATGCCAAGCCATCTCACCGCAAACCTTTGCTCAATTGCTACTCGAATGAAAACATTCAAAAGATACTTCATCGTATGGTCCTCGAACGTAGCTTAAGAGCCCCCAGTCGACAAACGATCGGACAACATCGACGATTCGTTCTTTGTGAAATTGCAAAATGGTTGGGTTTGTCCAATGTAATTAAAGAACACGAATGCTCGACCGAACGTCAGGAGCTTTTAACCATGTTCTCAACCGTTTCCAAAAAGAAACGTATCAAGGAATTGCCGCGAGATGAATCTGATTGGTCGCGAATGTTAACAAATTGGCTAAGATTCAATACTTTATCTAACGGTCAAGACGTAAAAACTAGACGTCTTTATAGATTACTCGGTGTGGATGGTTTCGAAGGATTAGAAGCGAAACATTTGAAGCGTTATTTAAAAAATGTGCTACATTTTCACGAAATGAGATTTGAATATCGATACCACTTGAAAGCGGTGCGTAAAATGTACGATTGGATCGAAACAAATGAAAATATCTCATGTCTGACGGGTACCGATTCGGCTTGTGTGGTTTGTTTGGCATTGTTACATTTGTACGGCAGCCGAATGTTTGACGCGGTGGACGATGAAACAATTCTTAACGTCGAACGAATGCGATTAAACTTGGAAATATTTTTATATAGAAATTCCAAATATTACAGAGACGTGCATAAAGTCACTGACAAAGTGTTGAAAGAATTGGGAAGTGTTTATGTGGAAAATTGTGGTAAAAATATTTGGCAAATTGTGGCTGTGGAACAGTTGGCCGACAAGTCATTTTTCAACAACAAAAAAAATCATAACTGGGATTCTAAAAGTATATAGCTTAAAAAAAAAAAAAAAAAAAAAAAAAAAAAAAAAAAAAAAAAAAAAAAAAAAAAAAAAAAAAAAAAATTTTTTTTTTTTTTTTTTTTTTTTTTTTTTTTTTTTATTTTTTTTTTTTTTTTTTTTTTTTTTTTTTTTTTTTTTTTTTTTTTTTTTTTTTTTTTTCAGCTGTTTTATTGTATAAAAGAGTTTGATTTAGATGAACGAGCTCAAATGACGACAAGCACGTTACCTGAAATCTTCATTTTCCACTAACGATGAAACATTAATATTGGTGGATTCAGTTTTTTTGAAATAAATTTGATGAAATGACAACTCTTTATGAAATACAAGCCTCATTTGTTGGAGTCGGTAAATCGACGTTTGCTCGAAAATTTCCCTTTCCTTTTGCAGATGATTGCATCGACCTTGTCGATTCCCTCAGTGATTATTGGTATCATTCCAACTGGTACTTTCTAAGTCCTCATTCTGCAACGGAAGCTTTGTTTAGAGGTTACTTGGTACTGGAACACTCTGCTGGTGTTATTTCAAAAGCATTGTTAAATAATCAAGGCAAAAATGACATTATCATATCCTCGAGAAGCGCGCTTATTTCTACAATTCAATTTTTACCGTTTGAACCTTCACTAGAAAAAATTCAGAAAATTGTCGATTTTTATAAAGCACGACTTGAGCATTTGGGAGTTAAAAAAGTAGTGATTTTAGACTTTGGGTCTAGTATTTTACGTAGTACCAATTATATTAAGTCTGGATATGTCAGAATGCTTAAACGAGCGAGACCTTACGAATTGAATTTTTTTCATTCTTATGAGCAATATGAACAATTTTTTAAACGGGCTGAATCTAAAAAATATCCTATGGTGAAAGAATTACAAAAACGTAACCATTTTTTTCAATACAAAGAAATTGAGTTTTTAAATTTTAATGTTAGAAATTATTGCCAGGTTTTGAGTTTCATTAAAGGATACGAGTTGAGTCGGGGAGAAAGAAAGATGGAAACTGATTCTTGTTGGAACGTTCGAGATCTCGGAATTACCTCGCGTGTCGTCAGTCCACACATAATGGAACATGAAAAAGACGAATCATTTCCAACCTGGCAAATATGTCTAGATCAACATCGGCAAAATAATCGTCATCATCCTGAGTATTTTGGTTGGTTAGGTTCCATGACCGAACTGGATAAGCAAGAAATGTTATGTGATCTTTTGTCTTGTTTCCTGACGGGTCAATGGAAGCGAGGAAATAACGATTGGACAATTGAAGAAGCAGCTCACATGTGCAGCTGTTGGTCCAAGTGGAAAATTGTAGAACCTTTGTATAAAGGAGCGTACACAGTGACCGGCAAAGAAATAAAACAGCGTTGGCCAGAAAATAGATTTAATCACGAAAAAGAATGGCTCGTTTTATGGGTTAGAGCCCTACTTACACGTCGCATAACAATGAATAAGTTTATAGAGGGACTCTATGGTTTCGACAGCGTTCATTATTATGTCCAAGATCTCTTGTGGCACCAATTCAGCGTCGTAGAAATTGCAAAAAAATTATTTCCAACGAATGTGGAATTGGCTCAACGATGCCAAGTTCACGATTTTGACAAGTGGGATGCTTTTATGGTGGCAGCTTACACATTAAACTGGATATTTGGCGTTGAAACAGTACCTATTGTAAAAATTGATACGGTTGAAGAAGAGAAAAATTTACACGACATTGAACTGAGAGCTTCAGAACAAGAATCAAAATTAACAACTCCAATTATACCAACTCTGTAAAAAAAAAAAAAAAAAAAAAAAAAAAAAAAAAAAAAAAAAAAAAAAAAAAAAAAAAAAAAAAAAAAAAAAAAAAAAATTTTTTTTTTTTTTTTTTTTTTTTTTTTTTTTTTTTTTTTTTTTTTTTTTTTTTTTTTTTTAAAGAATTTAAGAGATATAAAAAGTCTTGATTTAAACTACAAAGCTCATTTTATATTCATTTCATTACCTTCAAATAATCTTCACTTCTTTTGGTTAAACCAGAATATTACTTTGGCTTTGAACAATCATGTATTACAAACGATTTTGTCGTAGCGATATAGATTCTAAACTTTCACTCGAAATCATCACCCACGAGCAATATCAACAAATATTAAATATTTTTAATAATGACACAATACTCATCCGTGGTGAAGAAGGATTAAACACATTACGATCGGTTATTCCCGAATGTACAAAAATAAACTACGATGCCGATAAAAATTTATATCAGGTTCATGTCGATGTGTGGCCTCATCTCAAAGACATGTGTTTGAAATATGCTCCAAAAAAACCCTATTGGATAAAATACGTCGATGAAGAAGACGACGAATGCATTTTGTTTGAGTATCATCTCGATACATATTCAATATTTCGTCCA
This sequence comes from Argiope bruennichi, assembly GCF_947563725.1. Lineage (NCBI taxonomy): Eukaryota > Metazoa > Arthropoda > Arachnida > Araneae > Araneidae > Argiope > Argiope bruennichi. The sequence continues at coordinate 43,243 of NW_026605923.1, forward strand.
TCCACCGTGCTTTCGAGTGACAGTAGCAACTCGTCTGGGCATAGAATTGATTAAATTGGCAAAATACTCGTCAGGGAGCGAATCGAATGCATATTGGATATTTTCCCACAAATGGTTTCGATTTAAAATACCAGATTCCCTCGTTCTCAATTCAACGCGGCGTACGAGTTCCGCCCAAATATTTTCGACTGGATTCATGTCTGGTCCTTTTACCGGCCAATCTCGCATGACGAGAATATTATGTTCATTCAACCATCGATCCGTCAGACGACTCGTATGAATCGAAGACAGGTCTTGCATAAATATTAAATCTTTATCATCGTACTCTGTCAGTGCATATTCAATGGAGGGTAAAATACGAGACGTATAATATTCGGCATTCAAAGTGCGTTGTTCGATTCGATGAATCTCGCGAATGGCCCCTCTACCACCAAATGCCATCCAGACGCAAATGGTGAACCGTTGACTTTCTAGATTTGACGAAGGAACGATATATCGGTCGTCGTAACGATCACTACCTCTTAATGGGCGATATACGCGCAAGGCTCCTCGACTCGATGACCGAAATATTTTTTCATCCGAAAATACGACACGATGCCACGCTTCTGTAGACCAGTGAATGTGGTTCAAAGCAAATGAATGGCGCATTTGTCTATGAAATGGTTTCAAAGCTGGTTTTCGAGCTGGAACTCGACATTTTAAACCGTTGTCGCGGAGTCGATTGCGAACCGTTTGAACGCTGCATTGGAGGGCGAGTTTCTCTCTTAAATCGACTGCTGTATGAAATGGATTCGAGAGAGATGCGTGATAAATTTCATTGTCCGTTTCGGGTTTAGTTTTTCGAGGTCGACCAGATTTTGTTGTGGTAGGTTGACCGCGACGAGATATCCAATAATGAACCGTGGAAACTGGAAGATCAAATTTTCGAGCAATTTCCCGTTCCGTTAAATGGTCTTGTTCCGCTAAATGAAAAATTTCTGTTCTGTACTCCATTCTTTATAATTTGTAAATAAAGGATATGGGGGTAAACGAAAGCAAATTGAAGTCACCATCTGTTGTTTCCACGAGTCGCTACTCTGAGGTAAATAAAATATTAAAAAACATCCCACCGGAACTGATTGATGATGATGTTATTCGTCGCTTGGAAGCTGCTTATGAACGAGTAAATCGATTTAATATACCTCATTCTGATATTCCAATGGAGTCTCCTCTAGAAAACATACATGAATAAATAAGAAGAAGTTATGGATAAAATAATTTTAATCCACTGTACTAAATGTAAAAAGCCAACAGACACAACAAGTGTAATCGATACCGTGTCTCGCAAAAACCAACCTATGCAACAAGGTTTTTGTATAATTTGCAATACACGTAAAAGCACCTTTATTCAAAAACGTAAACTGAACGAAATCACAATACAATAAAGACACAAACAGTTATGGATTTTTTAAATTTAATCGAATCACATATATGTCACGGCCGACAAAACGTTCGACTCGTCGATGGCATTTCCTTGCAATGTTCGTTGTGTCAATCCAAAATTATTGAAAATATTTACACATTCACATCTTCCCAAGAAGATCCATTTGTTTCTTCTCGACTAGCAGAAGCTTTTGCTCGATGGACGGGAGACGAAAATGTTCCCGTTTCTTTCATTCTCATAGATGTTGAAGGAATTTTACCAAGTCGAATTTCTGGACAATCATTAAAAGTTGTTCGTGAAACCGTCGAAGCTTTAAAAGCTCTTAATTATCCTTTCACGAACGAAGGTAAAAATGATGTTATGATGACACCGCTCATGGTTAACTTTAACGATCGGTACGTGGGAGCAATCTGCGATATTACTGCAAAGTTTACCGCGGATACAAGTGAGAAAATTATTGTAAATCAACTTATAGAGACTCTAAATCAACTCGTAGAATCTTCGGATAAATTTAACGTCTTCGATTATTATTTTAAAAAACTTGTCCCATTTGTGAAGTCTTTCGATAGAACGTGGATACCTCTTCCTCCCGAAAATTACAATGAAAATGACACTTTGGTAGGCCAACTTATGGATCAATTGAAACGTTCCAGTATAATTCGAAAACGATTCAGTCAATACTGTTTATTGTTTGACGTGATTCACATCATCCTGGGGTGCTACGTTTGTAACACCGATTTTCAAGCGGTTTCTAATTTTGTTTTGGATTTAATGGCTCGCGTGTGTCGAGGTCAATTCTTTTGGAAAAATTACGAATCTCACGAGTTGGTGCAAACGATTCAACAAGTATTAAAAACATCCATATCCTACAAACAGAGACCTGAATTTCATTATGTTATTCGTGAAATTCGACAAGGAAATGCTGTCGAATCTCTTTCAAATTTCTTACCTCAATATATACTGTTGAAATCGTTTTTATATAACAAGCTACCTCAGTTCGATTCAATCGTTATAAACGAACTCTTTCCCGCAATCTTGTTTGAGGATTATGCTTCTCAAGGAGCCTTTTCGATGGCTTTAATGCATGTTTCTAGAAACATGAACCCTAAAACCGGACAAGTGAAAAAGGGAACGTATCAAACTGCCCGCAGAATGGGACGTTTCATTAAAACATTTATAGAACGAGTTAAAGAGTTTGACACAATCAAAATTCCTTGGACGCTCGACGTATTAAAATTGTTTATGGTGAGTAATCACGAACTCGAAAAAGAATTCGCTCAAGTGTACGACTTGGTGATAGGAGCCGAAAAGGAGACAGAGTAATAAAGAGGGTGAAAAATGTCGATCGAAAACAATATTGAAACTGTGAAATCGCATGTGAAAATAGCTTTGGAAAATGTAATTCAAAGCATCATCGGGGAAGGTAACAACCAAATCACCATGCGCACGGTGAGTTTACGGTTCCTCGGGACGCTTTCGAGGACTCTCGGACTGTCTTGGAATGCAATTTGCGATTTGATTCAAAATTATACACCGATTCATTCTCAGGTGGCTAAAGAAATTTTGAATTCAGGCATCAAAGACGAGGATACAGAAATGACACTCGCTCAAGATTTTGTCCGCAACGATAAAATGATTCGCCTGTTGAAACGTATGAATCGTCGAAACGCCGAAGCGGTATGTGCCATCGATGGTCTTGCTGGTACAATTTCTTCGATGGGTCCGTTTTTTGATTTCAAACGTTACTTGGAAAATCTTCGCTACAGTTTGGATGGTAGCGTGGGTAATTTCGACGACGATTCGAATGGTGTTTGGAAAAGAAGTCACATTGCTGCTGTCCGAAAACTTTATAAGCGTCTGAACGATGCATTGCCAGGCGACGAACGACTGTCTCCTTACGTGTATCAAATTTTGAGAAGGGTCGTTCTCGATGTTGGTGGTCCTGAATTGCCAGATAATTCAAATGAAGAAATGTTCTTGTCGGAAGATTTCATGAAGGAATGCATAGATTTGTACAAGTCTGAAGCTCCGAATATGACTCTGATTTCTCTAATTTCGAGTTTGAGTATAAAAACAGAAAAACGTGAGAAAAACGAAGATGAGGAATCTTTAAAAGAATCTCCAAAAAGGAGACGGGTAGAAAGATCAACTAAATAAATTTAAAAAAAAAAAAAAAAAAAAAAAAAAAAAAAAAAAAAAAAAAAAAAAAAAAAATATATATATATATATATATATATATATATATATATATATATATATATATATATATATATATATATATATATATATATATATATATATTTTTTTTTTTTTTTTTTTTTTTTTTTTTTTTTTTTTTTTTTTTTTTTTTTTGCGTGGGTATAAAATCCTCAGTTTTTGGTTAGACAACTCATTTAACATCAAACACGTTAACTACAAGCATCTCCAATCTTCGACTAAATTGTTGGTTACCTTACATGTTTTAAATTCCTATCGTATTTAATAATATTATTTTAGCCAATAACAATTTCCTCAACGATACTATTGAAAGATTTTTGGTTGTTTCTACAATCATGACTTTTAATTTTCATTCTGACGAACGAAAAAATAATGGATTACAAAGACGTCGCCGAAAAAATAAATGTAGTTATTACTTCACGACTCGCTCACGTCAATTTAAGAAATGGGTAAATTTATATCGAAAAGAGAGCAAAATTAAAGTACCCAACGATCTTTGTTACAAATGTCCTCAAAATATTTACTATTGGAAAACAATTCCACATGCAGTTGAACCTACCAGAGAAACATGTAGCTCCTTCGCGTGGAATTTGTTTACGCCTGATATAAAAAATGTTCAGTGGACTTTGAAACCAGGAGAACTAATCACCGTCGATACAGGAATTGTTTTTGAAGTTCCCGTCGAAACAAGTGGTTTGAAAACAGCAGTTATTATTAAAGATACTTTTGATCTTGCATTCAAAGCTGGTGTATTTGTGAAACCCAGCTTCATTGATCTCGATATGAAAGATTCAATTAAAATATTATTACGAAATGAAAGTTTATATCCTGTCCAAATATACAATAATGTTAAAATTGCTCAAATTTTATTTATACCAGCATGGAGTACTAAGAACTTGATACATAAATCAAAGGTGTGAAAAAAAAAAAAAAAAAAAAAAAAAAAAAAAATATATATATATATATATATATATATATATATATATATATATATATATATATATTTTTTTTTTTTTTTTTTTTTTTTTTTTTTTTTTAAACGTTTACAGTATTAAAGGCTTACGTTTGAATGAGAAAGTTCATTCTTTAATCAACCTTGCAAAAAAACAATAATTATTTTATAAGCGTCTTCAATCTTCAACAACGAAACTTTTTCTATAAATATTTTAAGAATTCCTCAACTACAAACCTATCACAAATTTTATATTGTGCATTTGCGTACTATCGTAAAAGATAAGAATGAAAAGAGTACGATTTTTAAAAAAGTCACCTCAATGCTATATTTACGATAACAACGAATGCGATTCGAATTCTTCAACAATTTCAGAAGGGCAGCTGGAGTCCTTGCGACGAAATTTTTTAGAAAAACGATTGATATCTAATCCTTACTCGGAATTAAGTCGTTTACAAAAAGTATTCGATTCCTGTCGAAAATTTGAAGTAACACTCGTGTTTGGAAATTTAGGGCGACACCCTCATTTGTTAAATTATTATCTCGATTTCTGTTTTGCAGCGTCAGAAACCATTGGAGTTTTGTTTAAGTCATACGATACGAAAGAGTGTCCATATCGGGTGTCTGAACCTGTATCATCTCCTCTCGATTTCTTATTCATCATCGAGCCAGAATTTGGCTATACAGTTTCAAAACCGACAAATGTCGCTCACGTCGTCGTACTTTCGAGTCATTTGTATTTGCAATCACCAGGTCATCGTGAGCACGTTTGTCTGTTACATTTGGGATCTAACATTTTACGCGAAGGCTCTTTATCGGTAGATAAAAAAATGTGGAAACCACCCATATTTTGTAACGGAGAAGAAACCATGATAAATGATTCTCCGGGAAAGCTGAAATTGGACGTGTCGTCTTGCAAGTCGGCGCACGAAGCGTATTTACGTCTATTAATGGGAAAACAGATGTTGAGGTATAGACAATTACCTGTCGTAATTTCACCGCAAACGAAACAAGTGTTACGATCGTGTATAGACAAATCTCAAAAGATTGTGCAAAGCCACTTTTCTGAAAAGTGGTTGGATGAATGGTATCACGACGTCCTGCAAAATTGTGAGCAACATCCGTACGATTCCGTCCTTAAACGAAATCCTTTATCATTACCCAAATTTCAATTTTTCGTTCAAAGAAATTAAGAAGATATGGAAGTTTGTTTAATCTGTCACGTACCGTTTGAATCCACGGAATTGAAAGTAAATTATGATTGCGGACATTCGTACCACAACGAATGTATATGGGAATATAATCCCGAGGGTAAAATATTTGAATGTGTGGCAAGCAACTGTTCGAGTTCATTAAAGCCTCCTTCACAAAAAACACTAAACTTTAAAACAAACGATTACAAAACATACGTCACCGAATTTAAACGTTACATGCAAAAAAAGAGAGGAATAGTCACAATTTGAATATAATTAACGCGGACAATTTTTCATGCGAGGGTCTGTGCGGCACGAAGCAATGTATTGTTCGTACCAGTTTCGAAAATGAACGGTTTGACTATTAGTTTTTTCAATTAATTGGCGAACTCCCACATCATCGAGAAATATTCCACTACCTAATGGAACAGAATGCTGATGATGAGAAGCGACAAACTTTCGAACGGCTTCATGTGGTTTCTCATGACCCAAACACCATGCTACTGTGTTACCAAAGAAGAAAAAATCTCCTTTTTTATCTTGATAAACAATCATCTCACAACGTGTTTGATTTTGATCTTTCAAACTGAATACAAAATGAGACCAGAGGTGTAACCATGACATCTTTATTTCAAAAAAAAAAAAAAAAAAAAAAAAAAAAAAAAAAAAAAAAAAAAAAAAATTTTTTTTTTTTTTTTTTTTTTTTTTTTTTTTTTTTTTTTTTTTGAAAGAGTACAAAAACCTCTGACACAGAGTCGTAAATCCATTTGGTGTTCGTCAACTCAACTTCAAACATTTACAATTTTCAGGTCCAATAACAATGATAAATGCTGATGCGAAAAACCACTGAGAAAAACGAAGCTTTCCAAACATTTACAAAAATTTTTAAATAAATTATTCATTAAGGATGTCATTTATTCATGTTCCATACGAAACTATCGGACAACTCGTTGAAAAATTTCAATCGTTGAATCCTAACAAATTACCTCATCGGGAAAACCCAAATTTTGTGCTTATAGATCCCCGTCTGTATCACGGCTCTTATGGTGGTCTAGTTTATGACTCTATTCTCGATAAATATTCTCAAAAATCATGCAAAGAACCATTCATATCTTCTTCTATTGGACACGGTCTCTCTGTGGTTTGGTGGTTTAGTCCAGAACCTGCTTTTGTTGGAGACGTTTTTGCTTTAACCGTTGAAAACCGTGTTGGTATAACTCCCATTTTATATGAACGACTACATCGCAACGATATTAAAATCAAAATTCCACCAGCAAGCGAATATTATGGTAAAAAAGCTTGGTGCATGTAGTCGGCGTCTTGCTTGTAATGCTCCTCTGGGTAAATATGAATTTCGTCATTGTCGGTGAATCTTTTAAAAGTATCGGAATTGACTCGATTATGAATATTATACCACAATCTAGCATAATTGACCGTATCGTCAGTCAATTGCGATTTTAATTCGTCAGTTAAAGTATGGAGATGTGCCATGCAAATGGAACAACGTAACAAACGATACATCGACTCCAAAGCAAAATGTTTCCAAATAGATATAGCCAATTTGACGTCTGGATCGTCTTGTTTTTTCTTTACTTCGATAGCTTCGGCCATCCAATGTATCATGCGCCAGAAGAATGAACCAAATTGACCGACGTTAAGAAATAGCAATCGTTCGTAGTGTTGCTCGGCAAATGTTAAATCGTGCCGAGTCAAAGGCACGTCGAGAGCTTTAAATAAATCTCTGAGAGCAGTGGGGCGCCCATCGTGAATCAAATCTAAAATGGTATTGTCGAGTAAAAACATTTTTTCGGTAGTCCATTGTACGTCATATAATAGAGTTAGTGTGGAAAATATACATTGTTTTAGCAGATACATCCAAGCAATCGTTACACTAGACGATTCGGGTTTAACGAAACATCTTCTGTAAAATTCGTCTTTAACGATTGCAACAGTGCGCAGTAGAAAAGCAAAAGTTGTTTCTTCGAGATTTTGCCGAGGTGGGAGTGAACGAAACTCTGAGGTAAAAGGTTTTCTATTCCATTCAACATAAACGTCTACTTCCTTTCTGGCTAAATCAATGTACCGCTGAATAAGAGGATCTTTTTCTTGTGATCGAGCGAGTAAAAGAGAGTCTGATTCCACATTACCTAAATATGCTTGGCGAAGAGCTTGAAAAGTACGATGACGCATGTCTTCTTTATTTTGCTGGAAAAAAAAAAAAAAAAAAAAAAAAAAAAAAAAAAATTAAGATGAAGAAGGGTATAAAAAGGGCTGATTTGGGGGGAGCGAGCTCATTCTTCTTTAAACAACCTGCCTTCAAACATCTTCAATTTTCCGACTCCAACTTTGATAAAAGCGCAATTTTTGTTAATATTGATTTTTCTTGGACATCACGAGTTTGTTGACTTGTAAATTACGAGTTTGCTGTATCCAAAGACATTCAACATGATTCCAATCTACAATACTTACAAGGAAGAAGCATACATCATTCACGTTCATTCGACGCATTTTGAAAGTTTTATTAAAAGTCGTGCGTTACGATATTATAAAAATATTCTCTATTATGTGGATTTCATACAAAAATCTTCTCCTCATGATTTAGTGTCACTTTGCTTTCGCATCGAGAAAAATAACTTGAATGTTATCGTTTCAGAATGTGATACCGATGGAGATAAGAATAGAATACTCTCTAAATGTGGAAATTTAGATGCTTTGTGTGACTTCATTGCAAAAGATTCAATATTAGCAATGACCAATTTGAAATTGTATAACATTGAAAAAAATATTTCAGTTGACATCATAACATCAACTCGAAACAGAAAATATCTAAAAGAGTTTCACATGATTCCGATTGGTTATTTATCGACGACGTACAATTTTCGAAATTTTAAAGATGTAATGTGTTTTGAAGATTTATTGGATGGAAAATATATGAAAGTAAAAAATAACGATATTTCGAAAGATGTAGAAATGCACGTCGACAATATTTCTGAAACTGACGATGAAATAAATTCAGATATATCTAGTAGTGATTCAGAAACGTTATCCGACTATGAGAATGATCCCGATTATATTCCAGATAGTGACACGAATACATCGGCTGATGATAGTTTTGTAACTGTTTCTGATGGAGAGATATATTGGTTGGATGATTGAGGGATTTAAATGATTGCATTAAAAATTAAATGACTGTTATAAAAAAAAAAAAAAAAAAAAAAAAAAAAATATATATATATATATATATATATATATATATATATATATTTTTTTTTTTTTTTTTTTTTTTTTTTTTTTTTTTTTTTTTTTAATGAAATATAATAAAGGGCTTTATATCAGTCAAAGAGTTCATTCTACAATCGTCAATTAACTTACAAATATTCAATTTTCAATGCTCTGTTATATTTTTGATGAAATATAAATAAACACAAATGTTGTAAACGTATTAGTTATTTCGTCAATATGCGCTCTTTAAAAGAATCACAAATTTTTGCTCATATACAATACATGTTTCTTAACGGATTAAAGGTGATTGCTGAAATCAGTATGGTTAATATTTATTCACCTTCTCTGTATAAAACGATTCGAGTGAAATATTTAAAACCTCATAATATAACAGATTATCAAAATCCTTTTTATATGAATGAAGATAAACAAAAAAATAGAGAAATAATGGATGGAGACTGGATTTTTTCAAATAAAGGTACAAATCCTGACGAATTGGAAAATAAGGTGAAAAAAGTATATGATGAATTATTGTTAAAGAATATAAAAAAGAAAAAAGTCGTGGTTCAGACTCAAGAACAAGCCGAATTTTTCAGGAAATGTGGAATATTAGTTTGTATTTTCTCGGATATACCAGAAACCATTGATTTGATTTACACAACTAAAAACTACGAACCACCTAAGCGAAAACACACCTGTAGAAGTAAACGCATATATTGTGCACAGACTGATGCTTGGATTAAAGCTAGATATATTCAAAAATTGATAAACAGAAAAAAGTAGAAAATTTACATTTGTGTACTTTATTTAGTGATACCAATTTGAATGTTGATAATAAAGGTATGGCTAAAACCGATAAATTTGACGATTTCGATTGTCATCGGGATCTTATAATTGCTGCCTTGAAACGGGAAAAACAAACTTTATCACATGCGACGAAAGATATTGCACTCTCTTTGGAAGAGATATTGTACCATTTGAAAGATGAAGAACGTTGGAAAAATGTCGAGTCACACGTTAAAGAGATTCAATTTGAGAGAGAATATCTGATACGAATTCTTTCGAGGGAAGTGCAGTTTCACAGATCGATTCTAAGAAATATACATGAATCCTTATTTCATTTAGTACAATGTATGGGAGACAAATTTATTACTGATGTAACACCAATAGATAACATTGCATTCAACAAAAACTAAAAAAAAAAAAAAAAAAAAAAAAAAAAAAAAAAAAAAAAAAAAATTTTTTTTTTTTTTTTTTTTTTTTTTTTTTTTTTTTTTCACTTTGGGTGAACCTATAAAAGGGTTACACACAAGTCAGAAAAGTATTTTTCACATTCATCAATCACCTTGTAAAAAACATTACCACTTTCATCTTTTCTTTGATATCAACAGTTATCGATTTTGAAATTGTTCTCTATGGAAAATTTGAAATTTATTTAACAACTCCGACAAATGTCTTTACGATTCTACGATGTTAAAATTCGCAATTTCTTAATTTTAAACGACTCAACGCATTTATTTTATTACATTACATCGTTTTTTTACGTTCATAGTTGCAACCAAATTCGATTGAAGGTTTTAAACTGGGCACCTTGGAAGTATCAAGGCTCATTTGCTTCGACGACTTTACTCGTCTACGATTTTCAATTAAATGGACAACGTCTTGAAACTTTACGTTCCCTTCGACGATATCGTTCAAAAGCCTTTCCTTCGAAACGCCGTAGAAATGGGATTCGTCCAACTCGTTTCGGAATTAGAAGCGAATAATTTAGCTCTCAATGTTCGAGTCGATCCTTTGGCTTGCGCTTGCGATTCGGATCATTTGGTTGTGTATGGTGATACTGTAGTTATTTTCAAAGATTTTCACGCGGTCAAAGGCTTTCCCATTTATTCTTTACCTGCTCATGCAACCAATACTGACATTGTCACGCTCGTAACTTGGTTAACTCGACATCAATTCCATACGTTTGTAACTAAAATGGAAAACGGGTCGTTGAATCGGTATCACGGGAGTAGATTTTTTTCATCGAAACCACATCCTAACTGCACTTGCTGTACCTGTTTTACGCTCCTCGGTGAACCCATTTTTTTATTAAAACACATTGTCCTTTCTGCTCATAACAAAGGTCCTACCATCGAAAGCGTGACGAATGTATGGACACATTAGTAAACTCGAATTGGATCATGCTCTTAGGTATGCCGAAGAGGCCACTAAAGTGTTTCTCTTCGATTGGTCCAAAACCAACTTTCCAGACATTTTTGAACATGCTAAAATTGAAATTCGACCGGCTACTTCTAAAGATTATTATATTCCATCATCTATTGCTGATAAATGTATCGTTGTAACCGAAACGTCTTTTGACGAAAAGGCTTGTCTCTTGCTCGCTTGTTTTCCTTTTAAAGAAAATTTACAAAAATGTGAAAAATCAGATCGCGTTCAATGGGTCCCTTTAGGTCAACAACATATATTAGCATGCCAACCGGCTTGTTTTACCTCACAAACTACCGTCGATGCCGAATGGAGAAACGGAAAATGTGTTCAAGTAAATCCTTTCAAAAAAATGTTTGCCATGTTACCTGAAAGGCATTTAGGCTTGAAATCTAAGCAGCCTTTTCAAGATGGTTTAGATTTCGAAGAGGGAAAACTAAAATTGAATCGTAAATATTGTGAGGCTTTTGGTCTCAGTTTTGTTCGCGGAAATTGTCAACCTCACGAGGGACAGGACTTTCTAGAAATTCTTTTCGGTAAAACAATTTATCGTAAGATTTTAACAAAAAATGTGAACGTTTCTAAACCATCGAAACCTGCATCCGTACCAGATGCCTTTAATAATCTTCCAAAAAAGCAAAACCAACCGACGGACGATTTAACTGTGCCGGATATATCAGAACCGAAGAGTGATTCCGTTTCAAATTTAGCTGCTGAAATTGCAAAGGAATTGGCAGCTGATATTGGAATGGATATATCGCTGTCCATCCTGGAACGTTTACTCAAGAAGCAAGGGCCTAAATTGTTGAAAAAAGCTACATCTAAACTCGTCATTAAATCGGTTTTAATCCATTCCATTGTCCGTATATCCACTTCGATGGCAATTGCTTCTTTAAAAGCTATGGGTAAAATGGTAGGTGGTTTTACCAGTCTGTTAGCCATCTACGATTTAGTTGCGATGGTTCTTGATGTCATGGATCCTTATAATTACGACAAAGTTTTAGATTTGAAAAAATTAAAAGATATTGACCATCAACTAGATCTTCAATATTATAGTCGCGAGGATAATTTCGATAAAGAAGTCACACCAGAATTTCTGTGGGACATTGTTTACTCATCAAACTTGGAATCGGTAAGATTGGTATATATGGTGGAAAAAGTATCGGAATATATCGAAGAATTGCATACGAAACCTCCCGACGTAGTGTTACCTCCCATCGAATGGAAACAACAATATTATAAAGAATCACAGCAGACTGGTTGGGATAAATTAATACACGCGATTCTAATAATAACGTTAATGGCGTGTGTTATGATTACATGGCAATGGATTCACGTATGGGCTGCTTTAGTATTTTTCTCAATTCTCTGGGGACAATCAAAATAGTTCTTTGGAAAAAAAAAAAAAAAAAAAAAAAAAAAAAAAAAAAAAAAAAAAAAAAAAAAAAAATTTTTTTTTTTTTTTTTTTTTTTTTTTTTTTACTTGAAAAAAACTATTTTAAGAGCGAGGTTACAAAAACGGTTGACTTTGGTGAGCAAATTCATTCTTTAACGATACAGGTCTTGAGCCTGTGACTCGACATTCAATAATGAACTGAAAAAAATTGAATTTTATAAACTATTGGGGTAGACCCTACAAATTCTGTATTCTTTTATTTTCTTTTCTCTAGTAATATTTTTACGTGATGAGGTTGTTTGTCTTTTTCCGTTGGAAAACGTTTTGAACAGTGACTCAAGAGAACTCGACATGCTTTGTTTGGAAGTCGTTTTTCTCTGAATTTTTTACCGTCTGGTTTTTGAAAAATCAGTTTATGTGGTTTAAATTCATATTGTAATGTGCTTGGATTCACCCGTCTCAAGTAACGACTAGGTTGCCTTCTTTTTGTTTTTTTCCTACGAGGGGATTTAGAACTCGCACTGCTTCCGGAACTGGATTTTGATGTACTACGTTTAAATTTTCTCATAGACTTTATACGTTTATATTTCTTCTTGGGTTTATTCCCACTACCAGATCCATTTGAATTCAATGAGACTTCTGAATCTGAAATATCTTCTGCACTCGAAATGTCTTCAAAACATGAATTTTGCGGAGAAGTTTCTGGAGTATCAACAATACGTGCAACATTTCTTCGTCTCCTTCTCGGTTTAGAAACTGTAGATCTTTTCAAATTATCACAGTTGCGCGACGAGGCCGTTAATGAATTTATAATTTTATTCAGTGTTTCGCCAACTATCACGTCCGTGAGAGTTACGTTTACCCCTCCGTCTCTGATCGAACCCGTTGGTACATCTGTATTCATTTTGTATCTTTATTCTTTGATGCGATAAACTGAATTTACCCAATGTTCTAAATCGTAATTAGCAGCAGCTTTGCACTTATCTAAAGCCGTCTTGGGAGAAACCGTCTTGATTCCACCAAAGTTAGATTGAATCACTTTGAATGTTTGATCTACGATTCCCGATCTGTAAAAAGGAATAAGGGATAAGATGGAGTTTAGTTTGGTCACGTTACCATGTTCGAATTTTTTACAAAACAGAGCATCGATACATTTTTGAGTAAATTGATTAAAAACGTTTCGGCCGTTTCGTTCTGGAAAACAAACAATCCATCCTTTAACTGAATCGTGATGTGACAATAGGAAATCGAAGGCATTCCAAAAAGCTAGGTACATTCCAAAAGCAGTTTCATGTATTCTTAAATCTATTATCACATAAGTGTCTTTTGATTCAATCGTGCCTTCGTTGCGACCCGTAATAACCATTTTATAAATAGCGTCTACTGGAATCAAACTCAAATTGTTCGTCTGCACGGAAGCATCTTGAATATTTAAAAGATGTTTGGTATGTCGACTCAAATCCGACAGAGAACCTACTGTGTGGAAATATGCTGCATACGTCCAAATTGTTTCTGGAAGAGTTTGAAAACTCAAATGGCTTGAAAACACGGCTACTCGGCCTGCGTGAATGGGCTTATCTATAATTTTAAAAGGATGAGGTTCTATCCAAATCAAAAGATCGCATCGCTCAGTTTGAACAGATCCAGCATGAATGACTCGAATTCGACTATCCCGTGTCGTGGGAAATGTAGTGTCATGTTCGGAAACGACTGCTATACTAATGTGTGGAATGGCTTCCAATGTATTAAAAAGTACTTGAGATTGCCGTCCTAAATTCCCAAACACGATGGTTTGATTGTTTCGTAATATAAATTTAATTAAACTTTCAAGAGAATCCATTAACTTGTTTATTAAAAAAAAAAAAAAAAAAAAAAAAAAAAAAAAAAAAAAAAAAAAAAAAAAAAAAAAAAAAAAAAAAAAATTTTTTTTTTTTTTTTTTTTTTTTTTTTTTTTTTTTTTTTTTTTTTTTTTTTTTTTTTTTAAATTTATTATTAGAGTATAAAAGGTCTTGATTTTAGTTATAAAACTTATTTAATTTACCGAACCCTAGCTTCACCCTGAATATCCAATATTCTATAATTGCAGCTATTGTTCAACTCTGCGACCAAACTTGCAATTTTACGTAAAGACTGATCAGCCATCATATATTCATTTTCTGGTTCTTCGAAAACACAGTCAAATACTTCATCTTCGTCGGCGTAACAGTCCATTTTTAAAACAAAAAATTCGTCGCTCTCGTCTTTTTCCGTTAGAAATTTATAGACGTCAAATTCGGGTGTTTTTCTTCTACCACCGAACCTGGTTGGTGGTGCAGCGAAAGGCTTTACATATTTCCTATTTCTGGGATCGAAAGCTAATGAAGGACACATTTGGCTGGTTTCGTGCGTAGGAGATTCAAATGAAGCTTCGCTTTGAAGTTGTTTTCCTATATTGTCTACTGTCCATTGATTTAAAAAAGTTTTTAAATCTTTATTCGGACAAACTGTTTTAAATATATCTTCCGCTTTAGCGAAAACGTCAGCAGGGACATTAGTTGCCGTTAGATAAGTGTTAAATATTTGGCTGAAAATTGCATCTTTTTCACACAAGGATTGTATTAATTCGTCAGACGAATTGAAATTATTGAAAACTTGAGGAGTGGCCATGAGTACTTTCTTTTCCTTAACAGAATGGATACGTTCAATGTCTGTTCGACCCATAGATTCGGTCCAAGTGATTTCGTCTCGAATACGAGTTTCATTTCAAGACGGCACGATCGAAGAGCGATCACTCGATGTGAGCTTACGCATGTTTTTCATTACAATGCAAAATGTAAAAATTCAACCTCTCGTGGATCAGTCGTTCGAATGCATACCGTCAGACTTGAACCATTTTAAATTACTTGGTTATCGGTCTGGAGAAAAAGTTTTATTAGAACGAAATAGACTGAGTTCGGCTATTCAATTTTCATAAAAGCCATAATATCATCCATTTTTTCACAAGTGTAACGATATTTTAAATATTTGAATATGACAATAGCCATCAAAGCTGCGAAAATAACAAAAGTTAAAACTATAAAATGAGTTCGGAAGTTTGTATTATTCGATTGAATGACAAGAACTCCTATAGAATAGAGTAAACCACCAGCTAAACCAAAAATTCCACTGGATTCCAGATTCGAAACGTTCAACATTTTGGTAGCCTTTGCTTGGCTAAAATCAAATTATGATATACTTGATTCCAGAAATCCGTGTGTATTGATAACGAAGTTTTTAACATTTCGGCGAATGATGAATAATCAGGTAACGTTTGAGCAAAACTAAGAACTGATGAAGGCATGTCCAATAAAGAAGCATTACGGATCCATTTTTCTAAATTGGACCATAAGTGACTCCAAGACGGGAAATTCCTATTAAGGTTTTGCTTAAAATTTTCAAAATCTTGCTGATTTGAATTTGATTCAATAAACCATTCTACACCTTTAAAAGTTTTTTGCATAATTTCTTCAGAATCCATATTTCCTTTACTCGTCTCGGATTAGTTACTATTTCAAAAAAAAAAAAAAAAAAAAAAAAAAAAAAAAAAAAAAAAAAAAAAAAAAAAAAAAAAAAAAAAAAAAAAAAAAAAAAAATTTTTTTTTTTTTTTTTTTTTTTTTTTTTTTTTTTTTTTTTTTTTTTTTTTTTTTTTTTTTTTTTTTTTTTTTTTTTTAAGGTTATAAAAGATCTTTATTTGTGTTGGAGAGCTCATTTTTCACTTGTTACCAACTTCAATAAAAACTTGAATAGTAAGCAGTCAAGGCTTTCACGTCATCAGCACATGTTTGATAAGCAACCGTTTTGATCATTGACTTAGAATCGAGCGTTATCTCTTGTAAAAGGCAGCACCAGCAAAACCCACCAAGATCAAATGGTTTATTAGTTGAACGTAAAAGTACATTTGTTTACTTTTTATCAGCTCGGCACCGGTTTGTGATTTACTTTCACTGTGCAATGAGTAATACATAAAACCAAATGTAACCAGTGACATAACGACCGCAAACATCAGGCCACCGAGTATTACCATTTTACCATTCATTGTTTCTTTCTTTATTATCTTAGCTCATCACGTATAGCAATCCAATTAGACCCATTCCAAGTACGTTGCTTACTGTCGGTATAATCATCCACAATTTGTTGCTTTCCCAAAACTCTGCAGCTTCGACTCCATCTGCTACGACCACCGTTTTATTTGGAACACTAGTCGTGTCTAGGTCAAACGTTTTGGCGTTTGCGATATTGTACATGGTGTAAGCCATCAGTACGACAGATATTAGCATCAGTAGAAGTACAGCGACAAATAAAATCATAGTAAATCCAAACCCCTTCATCTCTCTTGATTTACTTCATCGACTGAACACAAGACAGAATGATACACGCTCTCGTCCACACGCAAGGAGCTGTAGTGCGGCATCGTTATGTGATTCTCGAAGTTGCATACGTAGATGTGACGGGTGTCACGATGCATTGCCTCGTAAAAAGTCCAATTTCTTTCTCTGAAGCCAAAAGATTAGATCATGGAATTCGTTGTGACGTTATCTTAACTGACAAACATGGCTTTCCGTACGAGAACGTTACAACGTTCCTTTCTGAACAATATGATCGTTTGCAAAAAACATTAAACGATACAGAAATTGTGTTTGGATACAAGGGAAATACTTATCAACCAAAAATTTTAAAAGATGCTGGTTTATCGCACATTGTCAACATCGAATCGTTCGCGTCAATTCCTTCTCTAAAGACGTTGCTGGGAACGAGTAACGATGGGTGTCCTTTTCATACCAGAGACACACTCAAGTGTGCCAGACGAGCTGTTCAATTCATGTGGGATACGTTGCATCAACAAAAAATTTTGCCGTTCCAACAGATGGATGCGTTGCATTAAATAAAATCTGTCGTCTAGAACTCTGGTATCGCTTTCTTCATCGTGAGATTTTTCGGATGAATCGTCCACCCATTTCCATAAATCGTCTCGTTCGGCCAAAGCCAACAGTCGATGAATTGCATCGATCGCTTTAGGAGGGATGTTTTTGTTTCGAAACGATACTTGTGGAATGGAACCGTGGATTCGATTAATGTTTTCTAAAAACATGTCCAGAATGGGAAACATTTCATCTGAATTGAGACAAGTCGGTCTGGTGCCGTTTAAAACTTGTTCGACAGCATTTTTGATGAGTCTTTGGACGCTTCGAGTTAAAATGTGTTGCGGTTGCTGTCGGAGAAACGTTTGCAAGAGGGTATGGGATTGCACATTTACCAAATCGAGATACTCTTCGGCGGGAATTAAATACATAGTGAAAGGATCAAACCATTGTCCGAAGGTTTCGCAAGTTAATTGATATAAACGAAACAACCGTTGATAATTCCTAGAAGGTACAGAAGGTAGATGAATAAAATCATCGAGAAAAAGGCGCTTAGACAACAACAGACGACGAGCGAGATCTCCCCAAAATATAGCGGATTCGTAAGCGAAAGGTCCGGGTTGTTGTTCGAGAATAGCTTTCAAAATCTGTTGATCGTTCAATTGAAATACTGGTTTCGATTGCTCGAGAACTCGGCGTCGCTCTAATGAAATTAATAAATGATCGCAAAATCGCCGAATGTTTCCCGATTTAAATTCGGGAAGACGATTTGTATACTTATTGTCGTTGTTTAAATATTCTAACAATACGTCCAAATCTCCTGCTACGAGATATGGAAAAAAAGCAAGTCCACCTTGTCGACCCATTTCTTCCCAATTAATACCATCGACATCGAGTCGAGTAAGAACCGAAATAATTTCGATTGGGGGTTTACATTTGGGAAGTTCTTTCGAACCAAAGATGAGAAAATTAATCCAATTTCGAAACGAGGTGTTCGACATCTTTATTCCATACGTAAAGATTCCAATGAAATGGATGGGATGTAGCTGTGTAATAAGATACGAAACTTCTGGCCATAGAACAATGAGTTGCGTAAAGAAGAAAAAATAACAAGGAATAAAATACCCACATGTCTTGATTAATATATATCGAATCTGAGGATTTGATGCTCATTTGTGTTCGAGAAGCGATTGTAAAAAAAAAAAAAAAAAAAAAAAAAAAAAAAAAAAAAAAAAAAAAAATTTTTTTTTTTTTTTTTTTTTTTTTTTTTTTTTTTTTTTTAAATTGTATGTTGGTATAAAAGCTCCTGATTCAAATTAAAAAGTTTATTCTACATACAACACCATACCTGCAAACTATTTCAGCATCATATACGGTAATATTTTTATGAAAAAATATTCAACAATATCGATTGATTCGAATGGGTATTAATAATTTCTGCAAGTTGATTGATCCACTTTCTCCACCAGAACAACCAAATTCTTTTGATTCCATACTAGTAGATGTTCAAGGTTTCTTATATGTGGCCATCGAATACTGCTTAGAAACCAAAGAAGATTTGTTATTTCGTGAAATTGCAAAGCTCACATGGAAACAATTATCTAAAACTCTCGATGCAATATTTAGTTATAACGTTCATAATAAAGATTCTTGCACACTCATTTTAGCGTTCGACGGTGCAGGTGTACCGATGAAATGGCCAACTCAACGGCAACGGCGATCCAAAGTGAAAGAAGTTTGTGGAAAAAATTTGTATCGTTACTCGTTATTCGGAATTAATAAAATTTCTTTACAAGTAGAACGTTTTATAATCTCAAAATTAAAAAGTTGTTTTAAATTAAAATGTTTGCATATGGACGTAATACTAGGAGGTTGCCAAGTCCCTGGTGAAGGAGAACATAAATTATTCCACGTGGCCGAAACGCTTTCTGAAAAATGTCGTCGACCCGTCATCGTGAGTGTCGATCAAGACGTTTTCATGTTGGCTTTTATGCGCATCGATCGTTACGACACAATCCAAATTTATCGGTATGGAAAATTTTACAATGTGAATCGATTTTTAAATGAATGTCTTCCTTACGAATCTTCTCGTTTCATAACAGTTTCGAATTTATTCGGAAATGATTTTATTCCAACACTAGTTGGTATCACTCCAATAAATGCCCCAACTATTCACGCTAAATTGTCATTGTGTGGTGACGAGGATGATGACGAAGCATGCGTTGTAGCGGACTTTATTGACAATATGGAAAATCATTTGAAATTCGAAAGGACACCTCATCTGGATCGCAGCATTATAGAAAGTTATTGGATAACTCATCTTTGGATTAAAAGCTATTACACTTTACGAAATTTCAATCAAAAGTATCTTGAAAATCCTATTTTTGATGTATTTGATAGAAACCAATTATTGACGGGTCTCTCAAATGCTTCGTATTCTTCAGAAATATTACAGGATGTTAGAAAGAAATATGAAAATTTAATAACTGAACCAGTAAAAGAAACAAAAGCTTTAACTGCAATTTTTACTGATGAAAATGTACGAAAAAAACTGGAAAAGTATTTAAAAAAACCGAAACAAAAAAAATATCCGTGTATTCAAATATCTTTACAAAGTAAATCAAGCCAAGTGTAAAATAAAATAAATATACATTTTTGCAGTTGACACCATATGCTTAATGTTATTAAATTTAAAATAATAAAAAACCGGTACCTTTACTGAAAAAAAAAAAAAAAAAAAAAAAAAAAAAAAAAAAAAAAAAAAAAAAAAAATTTTTTTTTTTTTTTTTTTTTTTTTTTTTTTTTTTTCAACTGTTGGATATAAAAGACGTTAATTTGAGTGAGTGAGTTCACTCTTCGACGAAATATTTAACTACATACATCTTCAACTATCAATTTAAAATCTTCATCTTACTTGAAAACTTAGAAAAGTTTTCAAGTTTGATCTTGGAATGTGAAATTTGATAAAAAAAATCTTGAACTATCAACAAGAAACATTCAACTTACAAGTTAAGTCAACTTCAAGTTAGTCAACTTACATTAAACATTTTATTATATTTTTCGTTATATCAGCACTGTTTTTTTAAAAGTGGTTATAAAAATTTAATAAAAAATATGTACGACCATCCAAGATATTACAAAGAAACTTTTCTTCTTGACACTTGTGGGCACGTTATTAATTTAAAGGATGCAGCCTTGGTAATACACTTAAACAAGTGCCCCGAATGTCATTTTTCAATTTGTATATCTGACGTTATGTTTTTTCTTAATCATTTGAGAGTAACTGGTTTTTTCAAAGTTAAAAATGAACAAGACATTACTTTTTCGAAAAGTCTGGACAAAAACGATTTCGATCGAGTTCCTAAATCACCAGAGCCACCGTATAAGTATGTTAAACGTTTACCCAGAAAAAAATCAGAAAGACGACGGTTAGAAGCTCATCCCTGCGAACAATGCAAAAAATATTATTCTCAAGTACCTTCCAGTCATTTGCAAAAATCCTGTCGACATAGAGGACCGAAAGCCCCACCGACACCAGAACATTATTGGGAAATTGATTTTCCAGACAATTATGAAATACCGATTGAAAAATTTGTGAAAAGAATTAAAAGAAACAAATATGATGATAAAAGTGAAGAATAATTAAAAAAAAAAAAAAAAAAAAAAAAAAAAAAAAAAAAAAAAAAAATATATATATATATATATATATATATATATATATATATATATATATATATATATATATATATATATATATATATATATATTTTTTTTTTTTTTTTTTTTTTTTTTTTTTTTTTTTACATTAGAGTATAAAACACCTCGATTTGGACCAAAGAGCTCATTCTTCATTTGTCATCTTACT
Organism: Argiope bruennichi; assembly: GCF_947563725.1. Taxonomy (NCBI): domain Eukaryota; kingdom Metazoa; phylum Arthropoda; class Arachnida; order Araneae; family Araneidae; genus Argiope; species Argiope bruennichi. The sequence goes on from NW_026605923.1 coordinate 64,597, forward strand.
TGCATTTTCAGTCTCTATATAAACGCATGATAATTTTTTTTTAAAAAAAAAATTCATTCGTTTGATTTTTTTATATAAAGATTTAAAATGAAATCTTTTATATAAAGAATTTCTATGGAATCAACATATCACTCGTTTTTAAGGTTACTGTTTGGTAGTCAGTATCGAGTACATTTGCCATACCTACACAAAATACACCTATATTGTCTTTTTATCGTCACATTAGCAGTAACGTTGTGCACCTACACCATTCATGCCACTCGACAGGAAGGACACCGAACGTTCGAAGACAGAGTCCACGAACTTCGGGCCAAATACGCCACGTCTCTTGAACGTACCACAGATTACTAAGCACATTTTAGAAAATTACAATGATCACGTTCAAAACTTTATTCAGTTCTTAAAAAAGCAACTCTCGTGTACGCTCGTTTATTTGGGGTTTGATGTTATTCGGGATCACATTCTCCACAGAACCTCTTATGCTTGCTCTGTTCGATGTAGCGAAAACAAAATTTTGAGAAACGTTTTTCCCGTTATGTTAGGCTCTGCATTAGATTATGCAATACGTCACGATGGTATACGAACTTTCGAATTGGACGACGTACCCACTACCGATTCGTCTTTATTGCGTCCATTTGACACGTTAGACATTGGTCGGGGATTTTTCATCATCAAAGGATATTTAAAACACCTTCCCTATGTTTACACAAACGATCCGACCAATACTCACGTCGTTCAAAAGAAAATGGTCCGTGTTTATGCTTACGATAATCAAGATCGAGGTAAAGAACTTAGCTATTACCTTTCCGATTATGGAAAAAGACAACGTGGGGATCTCGTCATTGTTCACAACGACGGTTCCGAATCGACTTCGACCCACGACACGTTTTTCGAATTTTGTCCCCATCCAGTACAACCAGAAATTTACATGGCTCATCTACACCGTCAGGATAATTTCGATATAGATCATTTTGGAAACAAAATGATTGTGAGTCCTGGACACATGTTTGTTAAACTGTTTGTCAAATATTTGTACGGACCTTTACGCGAAAGAAATTGGTCTACGATCAAGTCGAAAGTGGCTCTCGTTGTCAAATCCATCGAATCGGGTACGTTATTACATGTTTTGTCACGAAAAACGGTTTACTTTAAAGAAGGTAAATCAGCTGGGAAAATGACGGCAGTTCAACACGAATCCAGTCGAGAAATTGGAGCTAATGGTGAAGTATTCGTAGAAAAAAACGTCGGATGTTACCGAGAAGTCAATACACAAACTTATCCTTTAAACCCATATTTACTGCATTTAATAGTTCGACAAACGTCTCAAAAAGTTAAAAATAATCGCCTTTCTGCTTTTCACGAATCTCATATTGGATTTTTATGCCTCATGGGTAACTATGAAACTAAAAACGTGGGTCGCACCACCATGATGGTGAGAGAAACGCAAGTGTCGACGTGTTACGATTTAGATCCAGTATTTCGCGATGCTCGGCAACACCCTTTGTGGTCCGTATTGAATTTAGAAATTGACAACAGCGGAGTAGCTCGATACTTTGTCGTCGTTAACGAAGCTTGTATCCCCGTCACCCACGAGTGCTTCAAAAACATTGATCTATTTCGTTTGAAATTACAATTTCAACTCATTGAATGTTGGATGGACGGTCTAAATTTCATTCGTATCCGATTAAAAACGGGTATCATTTTCAAAAAAATAACGAGTGACGTTTACGTTTCTCCCTTGGACGAAATATACTGGTCTGAACGAATACTCAATATTTCAACAAAATCCGCTTTAGCAAATCATTTTGGGTACGATTACGTGACGAGTTTCATGAGTGATTTAAATCCATATTTTCCACACAATTCGTTCCCCAAAAATATATACGGAAGGTTAACTATGAAAAATGCAGTACTTGCAGTGGGTGATAAATATGCTACGTATTTCCTGGATTCCGTATCAGCTTACATTAAACAGTTGACTCCAAAACACGAACCAATTATACAGGCCGTTCCAGACGGCATCTCTCATCATTTCTTAATTTACGCAGTAAAAGCAATGGTGGCCTACATGAGTTATATGGGATGCACGCAAGAGGATTGCATCGTTCGTCATAAACCGGTAAATTCTTTCGACTGTTGCCGATTTTACACAATTCGTTTTCGTGTGGAAGCAGACGGACCTTGTATTTTTTATCCCGTAAAAGGTGACTGCGAATCTGAAGGTTTAGGGACGTTGATAAATCGAGGAGAAGATGAATTAACAGTGGAACCACTTTCGATACATGCAAAAGTTACTTATAAATCGTCGGTCACTCCTCGACGTGAAGTATTCCTTCACTTTATCAAAACTCCTTATCGTGTTTTAACATACTCATTAGAAGGAGATTTGTTAAACGTATGTGTCGAGCATTATCATGAATCGACGACAGGTGATAAACTGTGTAGTTTACACGGTCAAAAGGGTGTTGTTCGCGTAATGGAAAAGGTACCTTTGCTCGACGAAAAAATTCATCCCGACTTAATTGTCGGTCCTTACGGTATCTTTCGAATGACTGTAGGCCAAATTTTAGAAGCAATCGATAGAGGAGGTAAAGATGCTACTACAGTTCGAAATACTGACGGTGAATTGATTTCGAATGCTAAAGTATTTTACGGAGAAGTATTTTACTTTCTGTTAGCTTTTATAAGCGAAGAACGATTATATGCCCCTACCAAATGCGTAAAAGATTTAGCACTAGTGCAACCTGTGAAAGGCCGCTCGCGCAACGGTGGAATGAAACTGGGTAAAATGGAAGTGACGAATGGTCTGCAAGGTAATGGTGCTTGTTCTATATTAGCTGAAAAGCTTTTCGAACATAGCGATCTTCTTCCGATAGATTTAAGAAATAATCCTACGATTGCATTACCTCAATCCGTAAAATTGATTCAAGAAGAGACTCGTTTTTTTAAATGTAACTTACAATTGGAAATGAAACCGAGTATCGTACCTCGGCAGCTTAAAAAATGCACAAAGTTTTCCAAATTAATAAACTAACTATCAAAAAAAAAAAAAAAAAAAAAAAAAAAAAAAAAAAAAAAAAAAAAAAAAATTTTTTTTTTTTTTTTTTTTTTTTTTTTTTTTTTTTTTTTTTTTTTTTTTTTTTTTTAATAAAAAGTATAAAAACTTTGGTTTTAATTACAAACCTCATTCACTATCATAATGCGCAGAACTTGTCTTGAATCTTCTGTCCTATGCAATTAACAAAACATCAATGTTAAATATTGAATTATGACTTGGTTCCATTGAAAAAATATTTTTACATTTTTCCCAACTTTAAAATCACATCCATCTAAAAAAGCAATTCGCATGTCATTTAAAAAAGACCACTGGGGAACTTAAAAAAAGCTTGTGTTTTTTTAAGTTTCAAATTGGACTTTTTAAATTTTTATCAAATCAACACTCATTTTTTTGAAAAAAATCGCTAATATTTTTTAAATGGGGAAAAATTTAAAAAATATGATGTTAATCAGCTCGAAATTTAAAAACTTTTGTGAAATTTTAAATTTCTAACATTCAATAACATTATTGGTTTTATAATTTAAAAAATGTCAAGTCAGTGTTCAAGAACTAAAAAATATATAAGCACATGTGCACATTAAACCAAAAAAATGTATGAGCAAATGTACACGAAACCAAAAAAATGTATGAGCAGATGTGCATTAAGCCAAAAAAATATATAAGCAGATGTGCACGAAACCAAAAAAATATATAAGCAATGTTCAAGAACCAAAAAAATATATGAGCAGATGTGCACGAAACCAAAAAAATATATGAGCAGTGTAAGAAACCAAAAAAATATATGAGCAGATGTGCACGAAACCAAAAAAATATATGAGCAGATGTGCACGAAACCAAAAAAATATATGAGCAGATGTGCACGAAACCAAAAAAATATATGAGCAGTGTAAGAAACCAAAAAAATATATGAGCAGATGTACACGAAACCAAAAAAATATATGAGCAGATGTGCACGAAACCAAAAAAATATATGAGCAGATGTACACGAAACCAAAAAAATATATGAGCAGATGTGCACGAAACCAAAAAAATATATGAGCAGTGTAAGAAACCAAAAAAATATATGAGCAGATGTGCACGAAACCAAAAAAATATATGAGCAGATGTGCACGAAACCAAAAAAATATATGAGCAGATGTGCACGAAACCAAAAAAATATATGAGCAGTGTAAGAAACCAAAAAAATATATGAGCAGATGTACACGAAACCAAAAAAATATATGAGCAGATGTGCACGAAACCAAAAAAATATATGAGCAGATGTACACGAAACCAAAAAAATATATGAGCAGATGTGCACGAAACCAAAAAAATATATGAGCAGATGTACACGAAACCAAAAAAATATATGAGCAGATGTGCACGAAACCAAAAAAATATATGAGCAGTGTAAGAAACCAAAAAAATATATGAGCAGATGTGCACGAAACCAAAAAAATATATGAGCAGTGTAAGAAACCAAAAAAATATATGAGCAGATGTGCACGAAACCAAAAAAATATATGAGCAGATGTGCACGAAACCAAAAAAATATATGAGCAGATGTGCACGAAACCAAAAAAATATATGAGCAGTGTAAGAAACCAAAAAAATATATGAGCAGATGTGCACGAAACCAAAAAAATATATGAGCAGTGTAAGAAACCAAAAAAATATATGAGCAGATGTGCACGAAACCAAAAAAATATATGAGCAGTGTAAGAAACCAAAAAAATATATGAGCAGATGTGCACGAAACCAAAAAAATATATGAGCAGATGTGCACGAAACCAAAAAAATATATGAGCAGATGTGCACGAAACCAAAAAAATATATGAGCAGATGTGCACGAAACCAAAAAAATATATGAGCAGTGTAAGAAACCAAAAAAATATATGAGCAGATGTACACGAAACCAAAAAAATATATGAGCAGATGTGCACGAAACCAAAAAAATATATGAGCAGATGTACACGAAACCAAAAAAATATATGAGCAGATGTGCACGAAACCAAAAAAATATATGAGCAGTGTAAGAAACCAAAAAAATATATGAGCAGATGTGCACGAAACCAAAAAAATATATGAGCAGATGTGCACGAAACCAAAAAAATATATGAGCAGATGTGCACGAAACCAAAAAAATATATGAGCAGATGTGCACGAAACCAAAAAAATATATGAGCAGTGTAAGAAACCAAAAAAATATATGAGCAGATGTGCACGAAACCAAAAAAATATATGAGCAGATGTGCACGAAACCAAAAAAATATATGAGCAGATGTGCACGAAACCAAAAAAATATATGAGCAGATGTGCACGAAACCAAAAAAATATATGAGCAGATGTGCGCGAAACCAAAAAAATATATGAGCAGATATGCACACACATTTAAAAAAAAAAAAAAAAAAAAAAAAAAAAAAAAAAAAAAAAAAAAAAAATCTTTTTTTTTTTTTTTTTTTTTTTTTTTTTTTTTTTTTTTTCAATGTGTGTGTTTTTAGTTTAAAAAGTTTATGCAATGTTGTAAGCATCAATTTGATGGTCAACTAAACTAATTATAACATGCTTCTTTTTTAACATTCGACTTAATACAATTGCATCTGACTCACTCCGAGTACTTTTCTTTCTTCCATATCGTCGGTAAAAAAACGTGCCGTTTTTTGTTCTACGCAATGAGGTTTTCCCTGTATGGTTAAAAATGTATACGGCTCTGGACACAAACAGATGTGTTTACCCGGTTCTGTATATAAAAATACTCCCTGTTCACACACATCCGGGTTCAAACGACTACAATCTCGACCTCCAAAAAATGTCGCGTCGGTGCATAGACACGTCCAGTGGGGAGATGGGTCGTTTACCAATATGCGTACACCCCCTTTGCTGAGGTCGCAAGGAACTGCGTCGTCTTGGTTTTGTGTTACAACACAGGTGCCGCCGACGCATCGAGCCGAATCTTCGACGCATAAAAAGCTGCAGTCATTTACGCATGATACGGTATTGAAGACACAATTTCGTTTAAAAATGGGTTCTCTAATATTTATCACGTGCATTGATTCAGCGGGAGAAGAAGGTATGCAAACCCATACGAAACACGTGAACAATAATAAAAATGCCACGTATGCTGTGTACATAATTTTTTCCCTTTTCTAATAAAGATGGAAAGACCTATCGATGTGCATGAAATCAGAAGGCCTTGTCGTTCTTTATCTTCCTTATCGTCCGCTACATCCAGAGTAAATAAATGGAGAGATGCTTGGATTCTTTGTTATAGAGCCGTAGATTACAGTCCTCCCGAGCCTCGGCGTTTTCACGAAGTTTTTCCGTTATGGGCCAATTGCGTCAATTGGGTCTTTGGAAAACCTTTGGATTTAAAGAAATACGATATGAAATTTTACTATTCAAACGACTCTAATGGTCCTAAAGAAATTTTCCAACTATACTTTGATGAGAACCGAGTCGATCATCTAATTGGAGGTAGAATAATTTTTAACTTGTATGAATTTCAAATTCAATTACGTCGTTTCTGTGACGACTTATCGAAAAACAACCAATTACTCGTCAATCAAGCTAGTGGAACCATTAATTTGTCTTTGATGAATCATTCCGACAGATCACCTGCTCAATTCTTTCAAATTATGACCACTTGGCAATTGTTATTCATTTACTTTATGCACGCAATGGCTCATTGGGATACGTACGATCAATACGAGCACGCCAATTACGATACACACGCTCACGTACGAAATTCCGTATTTTACAAATTGTATTTTTTCGGTCGCATGTACACTCGACGGGCCGATTAAAATAAAGATATGAAGAATTCAAAAACCAAATCGAAATCTAAACGAAAGACTCGTCGAGGTTCACGATCACCATCTAGAAGTATCAGTGCCTCTTCAGCCTCGAGTGCTCGTTCGCGTAGCAGCGGATCGAGCAGTGCAAGTTCGAGAAGCTCGTCTAGAAAGCGACGAGCGCCAAAAAGACCTCGCTTCAAAGGTAAAGTGCAAGCCTTTTTGACTAACAATCCAAAAGAATTGAAAAATAAGATTTTAAAAGGCCATTCGATAGTTTTTGTCAATGAAGCCTACAAAGACTTGAATTTACCGATACCAGTCTGCCAGGGGATTCGACGGGTTTGCGCTTTTCACGACAAGAATCGAAAATACGCAAAGTATCAAAAAGACAGTAGTGACAAGGACGAATATCAGATTTCTTTTAATCCCCAAGCAATTACAAAGGTTGGAGAATTACCGACTTTAATGAAACTTGGAAAACTAAACAAAAGAAAGAGAAAACCTCGTTCTTAAAAGACGACTATGGGATTTTCTAACGGGTTATAAGCCAGCGGTACAAGAGTCTCAAATCGTTCTACGTAATGATATAAATACGGCTCTCCTTCGTGTTCAAAAGGCAAAATCCCTAAATCGTCGTTCAGTGACAGAAGCGTATTTCGAGAAGTACAAGGTGACAATCGACCGCTGACGAACCGCACGGGTAAACAACTCGTTTCGTCGTCGGAAGGTCCAAATCGTGATTTGACGTTTACTCCGACCGTGCCAGGTTGAAAACGAATGACTTTGAATTTATCCGTCCACAGTTTTAAAAATTGTGGTAAATAACGAGTGCTCTGAGCGAATCCCAAATTAAGAATGGGTGACAATATGGGAATGTCGAAATTCAATAAAGTTAAAAAACTATATAATTCATGTTCCAACGAAATATGATTTTTACGCAACAGAGCATCCATGAGGAAACGAGAGAATACAATTCTTTGACATTTCAAAGGAAAATGTAAAGTTGAAAAATTTTCGTCGTCGATTCTACGTAAATAAAAGTTTGGGTTGATCTCTGAATCAACCATGTAGCATAAGTGAAACGGACTCGCATCTCTGATCCAAGCATCCGTGGGGTTTTCGTAACGTTTATCATATGTTTTGACAGAAGAAAAAGACATGTTTTCAGGAATGACTTTGAAATATATATCCAAGACAACAGAATCATATAAAGCCGGAAAAGCTTTCTCTTTCAAAAGCGACAAAACTAATGGTTTGTATTCGACAAACACCATAATATACTTGATTTAGAAAAAAATATTTTGTTAACATAAAATCATTAACCACCTGCTTTTGGATTATGATTAATACAAACTGGTCCTAGTGTAATGAGGGTATAACAATGTGTTTGATTTTGACATTCTAGAAATCTAACTCGAATTCCGCATTGAGGGCACACAAATGAAATACACATCTTTCAATCTTTATTAAAAAAAAAAAAAAAAAAAAAAAAAAAAAAAAAAAAAAAAAAAAAAAAAATTTTTTTTTTTTTTTTTTTTTTTTTTTTTTTTTTTTTTTTTTTTTTTTTTTTTTTTTGAAGAGTAGGTATAAAAGGAATAAATTTTGAGCAGACAACTCATTCGACGTTCCTGGTGCTACCTGCAAACGAGCTTCATTGAAAAAAATTATCAATCGCCTCAATAGAATAAACGTATTTTAAATTACAGTTGTAAGCGTCTCACGACTTTTCAATTGTTCACTACAATTCCAAATTTTTCTAGTCTTTAATTGGTCAATCCACTTATTAATTACATTTATTCGTATAGATTCGTTTGGTATTAAATGTATGTAATCTTCCAAAACTGCAGCTAAGCTTTTCTTACTACTACAACAAACTAAATCGTGTGTTTCAGAATCGAAACATTCTTCATTAGTTTCGTTCAAGATGCATCGTTTGCCAACTTTTGCCTTTTGAAAAAACGATGGAAACACGATGCGAAGATATCGAACGACGTCCCGAGTCGTTTTTCGACACATGAAACGAGCCCATTTCTTCTCGTTAAAATGCTCTTGACGATTTGATAAACGCTCTCGATTCTCAACATTGAAACTGCCTATATCACATAGAACTGGATGTGTATCGGTATAAAGAAAGGAAAAATGCTTAATGTTTGGTGTGTTACCACCTAATCGATGACCGACAGCACACAAAAATAAAACAAACGTGTATACAGTTTCCTTAAAATTTTCTTTGGCGATGCGACTTGGCGAATACAAATCCACAGGTTGACGAAACATACCTACAGTATATCCCGAAGATTCTCTAAAATATCCAGATAAAGGCAAAACGTACTCATTTCCGAGCAATTCGCCCAGTTTCTGCAAATCGTAAAAATGTTCTGGAATGTCACAGGATGAATTGATCGAAACAGTTTTCCACACCACGGATTGATTTGCATATAAACAATGAAATCGTCTACAATCGAAGGTATTTATTATCATGAAACATGGTTTATCAAAATGAAACGGGCATTGAGACGCGGCATAATGAACGTTATCAATATGACGAATTATTGATTTAACTCTGTCCGAAACGGAATGATTATCTTTTCGACCCATGTGCTTGTTATTATTTTAAAAAAAGGAACATGGATTTAATGACTGTATGTGTTATCGACATGGACGAAACACTGGGGAGGTTTGAACGCAATACCTTTAATGTTCGACCGAAATTAGAAACGCTAATAAATTTTTTACGGTTGCTAAAATGCGACATTATTTTATGGAGTTTGGGAAAAGACGATTATGTAAAACGTGTCGTCTCGGGCCATTTACCGGAAATTCGGGAACACGCTTATAAAATTTTTGCGTATAAAGAATGCATGAATTCAGAGGCACGATATGGATTTTACAAAGCATCCGAACACATTCGCATAATGTACGATTGTGAAATTTTTTTAATTGGAATCGACGATAAAGTGAGTGAAAACATGGATTCTAGATATGATGTTCGTATTCAAGTAAGACCTTATATTAAAGTCGATTCAAAGGACGTGGTATTGCTGGAAGTATGCGAAAAAATTATAAAAGCTTTATCCGAAGTGAGATTACAGAGAGTAGATTTAAATCGTCAGACTGATCCAGAAAACGAAAACAACTTTATAGAAAATACTTGGGTTTATTAATAATTTAAAAACGTTTTTGACTTTTCTTGCTGAATGATGTAGAATAACTTATTAGTGTAAAAAAAAAAAAAAAAAAAAAAAAAAAAAAAAAAAAAAAAAAAAAAAAAAAAAAAATTTTTTTTTTTTTTTTTTTTTTTTTTTTTTTTTTTTTTTTTTTTTTTTTTTTTTTTTTTTTAGAAATATCAACTTATAATCTTAAGCCTTCGAGTACAGTTCACGTACATTTTTCTTTTTAACTCGTTTAAAGACAGTGCAATGATCCACCTCTAAATCTGTTTGGTGAGCCATATTGTTTTGGAAGTTTACTCAAAGTTAGTTGCTTATTCAAAATTTCCTTTTGTAATATGGAAACGACTGAATTGTAATATGTTCGACTTGCCTTTCTCATACCTCCGATGATGATTGGATGAGGACTACTTAAAGTTTCTGTTGCCACGAGACCGATATCTTGAATCCACACGGTATTAAATGGCAACTCGTCTAGAAAAGCATTTTCCGTCATATGTGTTGAAAATAAACAATTACTCAAAAAGAAAAGCATATTGAGAGAAACTAAATCAAATACGTTTTCAGAATTATTCAAGTTGAAGAAACTTATATAATCCAAACTGTCTCTGATGGACTGCTTATTAATCGAAGTTTTAGGTATGGTGAGTTTAGAAGCGAGTAAAGTTGTAAAGTTGCTGTTGAGAACAACATCTTTGAGGTGTGGTCCAAGATCAACACGATCTGGTTCATCATTTAAATTGCGGATAATTTCAAAAGCAAATCTATCTTCGTAGGAATTCCTACTTTGATGCATGTGACTTTGATTCCAAAATTCTACAATGGAAGGATTTAACTTGTACGTTGATATATTTATATCATTCGGGCTATCTTCAGGACGAAAATATTCATCTAGGAATTTTTTATCAGGTATAATGACAGTGTTTTTTGAAAAAACTGTTCCAGAAACAGGTTTTAGAAAACCACCAACTGCAAATTGTTGTATTTGAGTTTCTCCGGGTATGTATGTGAGTTCCAATCCAAAATATTTCTTCAAATGATTTTCACACATGAGCATTTGCACACTCCTTCCTTTTCTAGCATTACAATTCATACCAGTCATATTAAAGACACACGCTACCGTTTCCATTTTCTTCTCTACTTGTTTATTCTCGATAAAGCAAAGAAGCATGTTTACCAAATGGATGTCACGTAAACCGGTGACGAAAAAGACTTTTAAAGAATTTGGGAAAATAAAAGTAAAAAGTGAGAAACATGCAAAATCCGTAATTGTGAATAATAAAAAGTTAAAAACTACGGTAAAATCGCTCTTTTCGAAGAAAACGGCAAAAAAACTCTTTTCGAAAAAAACATTAGCCACCGTAGGAGTTACTTCTGTCGTCGGTTTAGCGGCTTCGTACATTAATAATTACATTCAGTCCAATTCGGGATGTTTTCTCATTTCCAAAAATTTTCGAAAAGAGTCCGTATGTAAAGTGAAAGAACTTAGCTGTTGTCAAACGGAATCAGTTGCCAATCTCAGTAATTGTGACGAAAGTAAACTATTTGCAGGTGATCCTTGCAAGGGTTACGACGAAGACAAAGAAAAGTCGTGTTGTCGACACTGTAATTGTCAAGAATACGATTGCTTACCTCATCAAAAAATGGAATGTCGTCGCCCTACAGTAGGGGATGCTCTTACGAGTTTAACGCGTGATGTTTATTCGAATCTCGATAGTATTTTAAGAGCTCTCATGCCGTGGCTTTATACGTTAGGAAGCATCTTGATTGGATTGGCTGTTTTATGGATCAGTTATGTAGTATTCAATAAAGTGAGAAGATGATTATGAAAGGTTTGATTGGTATGAAATTACCTGTAGATCAGCTTATTGAGCAAATGCATTTGCCTAAAGATTTACCTAAAAAAATCAGTACGCCGTGTTTTACAGTTTTAAGAAATCTGATTTCTCTCGAATTGCTAAAAAATTCGAGTGTAATTAATGCTGCGCACGAATATATCGTTCGACTGCTAAAAGACAAGCATCACTTGGGTTATTTGTATTATTTAAACAGCATGAATAAACAAATGGCTATTCCATTGGACGTTGAATTTAACGGAGAACTTGCAATTGAAAAAGAACGTTACGAAGAGGTCGTTGAGGAAATTGATAACTTGGCAAGTGATTTTGCTCCTCGAGAGTCGTTTACTTTTGAAATTACACGAATAGAACTGCTGTATTTTTTGACAATTTTGATTAATCCCGGCTTAACCTGGGTCGCCGTTGATCACATTCTGCAATGTGTAAAAGGGCATGCGCATTTAATTTCATCACCAAAGAGAATTGTGTCTAGTGCATACCCTATGTTAGTTTCAGAATAAACTTTTTTATAAAAAAAAAAAAAAAAAAAAAAAAAAAAAAAAAAAAAAAAAAAAAAAAAATTTTTTTTTTTTTTTTTTTTTTTTTTTAACAAAAACTAACATGTAGTTTTTTTACATTAAATTACAAAAAGATTCTTGCATCTTTTCTTCTTCATTCAACTCACCCATTTCTAAGCGAACGTTATTAATAAAATCAGCCACTTCTTGGCTCATGCAAAGCTCGATACCACTTTCATCAACATTCATTCTATTTTGCGCTTTTTTGTGAGAAGACTCAATTTTTGTTTGAAAACAAATACTGTGCTTTGACAGCACCAGTGCTAATCTTACGATATCTACATTTACGAAATTCGATTCTTTCCCCTGATTTGATTCGTAGAAATTAATCCACTCTGAAACCAACCAAGGGAGTTGTACATGTTTAGGATAAACTGTCGGTTCTTCCAAGGATTCACACAAACACCAAGCATCTACTTCCACTCCTTGAAAATGTATGCGATGTAGTAAATATTTTTCATCATGACGAAAGGTTTCGATAATTTTGATGCGATGATCGTTAAACACGTTGGGTTTAGCTATAGAGAATATACGATCGACATTACTTTGAGAAACGTGTGTCGGACGCCCTTCTAACATGGCGACACTAAAACAGAAAAATGTACCGTGAACAAAAAATCCAATCACGGTCGAATCTATGCTAACTTTAACTAAATCTGCTGGTGTTTCTAAAATATTCGGAACGTACGAGATTGGAGTCCAGAGGGTGGCCGGTACGTCTTGGTATTCCGTATATCGCTCGTACGGTCGGTTTACTAAAAGGACGCGATTCGGACGGTGGCCGTTAATAGCCAAAGTCACGAAAGTTTTTTCCTCGGTTACCGAACTATGTAAACCCTCGTAGTTAATTCGAAAAGGCCATTCTACGATGAGACCCAATGATTGCAAGTGAGCCCTCGGGTTGGAATCGACTTCAGAATCTTCGTAAAAACGGAGAATATGTCGATAGTAAGAATTTAGAATATCCTGAAGTAAGCAATGTGGGCGTCGAACGGAAAGTCGTTTTTGAACGGTGTTGGTCGACAAGGAAGTGTGTGAGTGAAATTGTATGTTTTGGACTGGTTTGAAGCGGATGAATTTAGCCTGTGATACGGCGTCGCGCGTCTCGAACGGAATGTGTAAAATACCGCGTCGTACTTTCCACGTATTGGCTAACTTGATAATATTTTCGAGAGGTTCTTGACTCAAAATACAAATGCGGTACAAGGCTTTAAAGTCATCGGACGAAGACGTGTTGAAGTAACATCCACCGGGATAAGGAATATCGTTTTGATCCAGATAAACAACGGCGTTGTTATACGTAAAAATATGATTATTAGAAGGTCTAGCAACACCTTGTAAATAATCGTAGACGATTTGTGGGTCTCGAACAAAAAACGGTGTGGCGCAAAGATTGACAGTTGCCAATGAAGAATCGGGCATGGGAATAACAACACGTTCGTTTCCCAAAAGAATGCTGAAAGAGTCTTGTTTGCAAAACGTAGACACCGGAGCTTCTGTTTTAAATAAAACTTTAAGAGCTTGAGTAAAAGGTTGTTGAATTTGAACATGAATTCGATCCGATTGATATAAACGACTTATAAGAAAAGGTTCCCAAGGCTCATCTTTAAAATTTAGAATGATGTAATCACCTCCATGTGTTGTGAAGGACGTACAACCATGAAATTCACTGTATATCTTGGCATATTTCGGTCCGTTCATAATATTACTTTATTTATTTATTTATTTATTATTATTATTATTATTATTTTTTTTTTTTTTTTTTTTTTTTTTTTTTTTAATAACTTATATAAACCCTCCGTTGAATTTCAGCAGCTCATTCAACGTTTATCACTATACCTGCAAGCAACTCAAATCTTCATCAATCTATAAAGGTTTCGATTTGTATTACCGAAATCATTTAAAACATTCATTGAGCTTCTGCAAACATCTTCCATTTTCAGTTTCAAGCGATAAATATATTCAGCATGATTTCGGTATACCGTTCGACAACAAGCACATCAGATTTTTTTGTGTATTACCATTCGTCTCAAAAATCTTACATTTTAGAATTTTTATTTCAATTTTTGAAAAACGGTTACGAATTAAGAGTCGACGGTTATTTACAAACTATGCTAAATTACCAATGCACTTTTAAAATACATCCAGAAATGGATAGTTTAACAGTAACTGATGAAACGAAACAAACCTTTTCTATCATCCAAGTGGAGTTTAATGGCGATTCTTATAACAGAGAATGGGTTATTGGATTTCACGAAATGGTTAAATCATTGAATTTTAACAAATGGATTTATCAAATTATAGAATTAATAAATCCCAAGTCTACAAAAAAAATTTCATTTTTTACAGATGAATACAAAAAAATGAAAATATTTGATGTACTCAATAAGAAAAAATATAAACCAATAGGTAAATTACCAATTCGATTATTACGTCGTACATCTGGTTATATTATTGATCCATTGGTTTTATTACAATAATTAAAAAAAAAAAAAAAAAAAAAAAAAAAAAAAAAAAAAAAAAAAAAATCTATATATATATATATTTTTTTTTTTTTTTTTTTTTTTTTTTTTTTTTTTTTTTTTTTGCCGATTATTTAAAATATAATCGACGCTGTTTATTTTTTTCAATGATATAACACCCCATTATATACGTCAAAAAAATTAATCCAATCCACAACCATTGAAATTTAAAAACTTGCAAAGTGCTTGGCAAGATACGAAAAGGGTCAAAAATAGTCTTTGCAGCTTCACGGTAATGTAAACGTCGATCTAACCAAACTAAATCTCTAACGGGTTCCGGAGCAACTACGAGATTAGAATCACGATTTACAACAATCAAACTGTTTTTCCAATCAATGTCCTGTAAACTTTCCACTTTGAATTTTTCCGCTAAAGGATAACGATTATATACATCAGATTCTAATACTCGTGTCAAAAGTTCGAGTGTAAAGATTTGGTTTTTCGGGTAAGTCAGGACTATACGAGACTCGAGTAGGGTGTCATTATAGGGAATCCACGAGTTTCTGAATAACACGTCATCTAAAGACATATCGACCTTATTTATTCTAGTAATAAAGATGGATAGAAAAAGGAATACACCATACACGAAGAATGCAGTATCCGATACAGAGGATGTTGATGATCTTTTGGATGAATTAGGAAGACTCGTTAAAATTTATTCAAATGTGATAGATGGTATAGGCACAAATAAAGGATCAGATCCTGAAGTACTAGCAGATATGAAGAAAAAATATGAAAATTATATGGCTAATTTTATAAAGGCACATCCAAAATTAAGTCAGACTATTCACGAAATGGAAAATCCGAGAAATAGAGTTACAGTGCCAAAAAGTTTAATCCAAACCATTAAACCTAAACGAACGAATAATAACTTTATGATTCCTCAGTCTACTGCTTCACACGATTCCAACGACACCACAAGCCAGATGGATACTACAGACTCCAATCAACAAAATAATTTACAAGAGGATCGCATTTTTAAGCAACACGATTTGTTTCAAAGTTTAATTAAAAATGAAAAAGAATACATGTTTTTAATGGCTAGGAAATATATTAAAATATTGAGAAGAACATTAGCGTTTTCCAGATTAATCGAAGGTACTTTTTCAGAAGAACATAATTTCATGAAATTAGAAAACAATACTCTTAGTGGAGTACAGTACGGTGAAGATATTCCAGACAAATTCGTAACATATCTCGAAAATATTACGATACCCGGTACGGAAAAATTAGAAGACAGATACAAGTATTTTTATGAAATGGCACATAAAATGAGAACTCCAATGCCCGATGAAGGTGCAAAGCTTCCAATGCCAGATGGAAATGCACAACTTCCAATGCCCAATGGAAATGCACAACTTCCAATGCCCAATGGAAATGCACACCTTCCAAAATCCGATGAAAATCCTTCGTTTTTTGGAGGATTCTTTAATTGGGCACAGAAGGGTGCAGCGGCACGTGCAAACGTGGAATAAAATGTTAATATCTTGAAAACTTTTTTGATGCGTTGAAACCACTCTTACCTAATTAAGAATGAAGAGTAAACCAAAAATTTATAGCGTCAAACATTTTATTGGGTCCATTCAAAATGTGCAAACCAAAGCCAAATGTTTAGAATGGCTGAAAAAACGAAACGCTGCTCAATCTTGCGTGGGATTCATTTATCGAAAAGGTGTTTTCGAACAGAAATATATTTACTAAAGGGAAGAATATGTTCATGTATTGGGGTCTTGTATTATTGTACGGAATTTTGATTTGTTTTTACTTGTGGCATAAACCCGAAATTACCGTAAATCCTTGGCCTCTGTTAAACGTTACACCATCATCCGATATCGCAACGAAAACTTGCAAGGATACGAGCGACTGTTCGTCCCAGCATATTTGTATGAATGGACAATGTATTCCGTTATTCATTAAGGGGGGAGAATGTAATCCAGCTACGGGACAATGGGTAGTATTCGAATGGAAAGGTCAAACGTTCGTTATATGTCGATGCCTCAATCCCAATCTCGTCACTCAAAAGCAGTTTGGAGGGAATTGCAACTTGGACATGGCTTGCGTTCCACATGGTCGTTACAACATTAAAACGAAGCAGTGCGATTGCGATCAAGGATACTTGCCGGTAGTTTCGACTTTGGCTATTCCGACTTGTCGTCGCATGACGCCGATGGAAAGGAAAAATTTTTGGCCATGTGGACCCAACGAAATTTCTAGAAACGAAATTAAACCTTCAGACGGATTCGCGGCTGAATATTTACAAACTCACGCCGATAAAAAATGTTTCAAACGTCCCTGCACGTTCGACGTTTTATCAGGCAAGCCCCTGAAACGAGCACGTTACGAAGAAGGAGTGGGATGTGATTGTGGCCCACAGTGGGGGCAGTTTGGTGTTCGATTGGAAACGAATAGTGAATACGTTCGAGGTGACGGACCAAACGCCTGCGCGAGTCTTTACGGTTCTGAAATTGAGACTAAAACCAAATTATTTTCATATTTTTACATGCTCCACCGCAATCCTGTTTCTTTTATCCAATACGATATTTTATGGACTATACTTTTACAAGAACCTTTCAAAAGCTTAATGAAAAACGGCAAACTGTTACAAATTGGACAAGAATGGCCTCACGATCCAATACAACAGTTTTTTCGAAAACCAGTCTTGGACACATTTGACGTACGTACGCGGCGATGTTACTCGGGTACATTTTTATTCATCGAAACGTGTGACGAATGGATAATGAAGGAGAATGTTTTAGAAAACTGTTATCACATTCCGAGTTTGTTAAGAAATGCTAAACGTCTGCGAGAGACGTACGAATTGTTATACCAAGTGCCGGTTTGCCTCGTTGACAAGAGAGACGTAAACGTCCCTGAAAAATACAAAGGTACCTACATCTCAAATCCTTTCCACGTGACATTACAATCTGAACCGGAATTGATGCGATCGAATGGAATTCGACTCGAATTTAAAGATAGTAAATGGAATTTGGATTTCGCCGATGGTTATAACATGGAAACTTATATACGTGGAAGGAATTCTAACAATATTCCCGATTATCACGACGATCGTACAAAACATATTCCTTAAATAAAACAAGTGATGAAGAGAGCTCACGATTCAGACGAAGAGACATTGGCGGAAGAAGATCAACAGGAACCTCCGGTATCTAAACCTCGTCTGGAGGAAGATAGTATTTTAAAAAAAATTCATAAAGGTTTGACTCAAAGTGATGAAAACGATTGTAATGAAGAGATTCAGAAACGTTTATACGAGTCTCAAAAACAATACTTTACGGTTTACATGGAAAAAATAATGAAGCAAGTCCCTATGGGGGAACAGATTGTAGAGATTGTTAAACGGATAGATGGTAGCGAGGAAAATTCATTTTTGTGTATGTACACAGCTGCGAAAAATGTAATTCAATCGCAAATGCGGGTGAAACAAATTAAATCGTTGCACGCCGTTTTTGATATGGTGCATGGTTTATGTTGGCGATACATGCACGATAAGGTTGTGAGTCCAGCATTATCGAAAATAATTCCACCTATCAAATTGAAAGAAGCATACGAAACATATCAAAACTCCGTAACGAAAGAAGACGAAGGAAGCGAATTTGAATTGCAATGTTTATTATATTGCATTCAGGAAGAAATGGAAAAGGAAAGACCATCTAAAATTCCCAATCCGTTATATAGTCGTTTGACTCAACAAATGAAAGCAATGAGTGATTATATTATAGCATTACTCGTATCAGTTTCAATACCAAAAGTCGGCAAACCAAGCATTGAAACAACTCCGTCAATCGAGATTGAAAAAGAACAAGAGTGGGAAATTGTTGAAAACATAAAAAACAATAAAAAATAAGTCTTGTAAAAACTAAAGTAATTTAAAAAAAAAAAAAAAAAAAAAAAAAAAAAAAAAAAAAAAAAAAAAAAAATTATATATATATATATATATATATATATATATATATATATATATATATATATATATATATATATATATATATATATTTTTTTTTTTTTTTTTTTTTTTTTTTTTTTTTTTTTTTTTTTTTTTTTTATTACTTTAGTTTTTTTACAAGACTATAGCCAAAATTTGTTCCATAGATTTGACACGACTTAAAGCCGTATAAATTAAATTTAAATCTCGACATCCATTAAAATTAATCACGATCGCTTTATCGTCAATCGTAAAACCTTGAAACTTATGAATAGTCGCCGCATAACCCAAAGTTACTGGGAATTTACAATATTTGTTCCTTCCAATATATATAATTTTACCAGGTTCTTTTACACTCGTGCATTCCAAGACATCTTCATCTTCCAAATAACGATTAAATATAAGTTGAGTTCCATTATTTGCCTCCGAGCTTCCATTTTCGGTAACCAATATTTTGCAATTTGGTTTTACATCGACATAATTATTTGAAAGTTTTTTATTTTCTGTAGAAGAATATTCTGTCAATCGAATCTTTATACCTGGAATCATCTTTCGTAAGTAGTATTGATTATATAAATTGACGGTATCGTTTCGAAATGCCAAAGCCATCGTACAACGTTCCAACAAAGATCCATCGATATCTTCTCTAACTGGGAACGTTTCGGTAACGTATTGAAGAAGACCCTCTTCGTCTCCAATGTCGACAAATTGTTTTAAACGTTCGATAATTATTTCATACGTTGGAAAAAATCGTTTACTTTCTATGAGTTGTATGCGGTGTGTTTCAAATTCCTTATCTAAACAATCGACCCCGAAAATGTTATAAATGGATTTTACGGGACGTAATTGATGCCAATCGCCCATGCCGATAAACAAAACTGGTTTTTTTGTTTCATTGTCGAAAAAATAGTGAATAATCCAATACAATAACCAAAAAGGAATCATCCCGATTTCGTCAACGATTACGATGGATGGGTTTGTCGAACAACTCATCTCGTTTTTCAATTCGGCACTTTTCTCGATACACGTTTGGACGTCCATTTCGTTTTCTAAAGATTTCTCTATACCATAAAGGAGTGAGCCTGGCCTCCAATCCAGTAACATGGTGGAATGAATGGTGCGACCTCCAATTTCATTCGCGATGCGGGCGGCGTAAGCCATACGCACTTGAGTCGCATTTATAACAAACGACAGACATGTTTGAACGACATACGTTTTTCCAGTACCGGGACCTCCAGATATAATAATTATTTCATTTCGAGGTTTAGCGATCCAATCTTTCAATAAATTTGCAAAAGTTTTCTGACTTAGAGTCAAGGATTCTTCGACATGTTTGTCGAACCCTGCAGTATTCAAACCGATAACTGTTTTGTTAGCCATGGATGTGCCGTTTGCCAACCGAAATGTATAACGTTGATACTCAATACTCTCACGCAAGAACGAGGTGAATATATAATCTTTACTTGCGAGCGTGTAACAGTCGCGTATTTGATGGATTTATACAGTCTTTATTGCAATACGGAGTCTCCTCGCATGCAAACTTCACAGTTGGTGAAAACGGTGACCACGCTACAAGTAAATAAAATTGTTTCTCCAAAAGAATGGTTAAATTGCATCCAATGGAGTAGGTTTCAAAAATTTGACTCCAAAATGTCGAGTTTAGAATTGTTTATCGCTCGACCGTACGATTCGAATTTTTACTATGCCGTCGGCGAAGAAGGGACAGTATTGATGTGTCGAGACTCTACAAAAACAATGAATATAAGTAGAGATACAGTTAGTGTGTTGACCGGACAAACGAGCGATTATTGTATAAAACCTTTTATGAAACTGGTGGACGAAATGGTTGAAATGTAGTATAAAAAATTCTGTATTTAGCAGCAAATTGAAGACTTGAGTTGTTTGCAGGTATAGTGATAAACGTTGAAAGAGCTGGTGAAATGAAATTGAGAATTTTTATAGCTTTAATTCTTATTAAAAAAAAAAAAAAAAAAAAAAAAAAAAAAAAAAAAAAAAAAAAAAAAAAAAAATATATATATATATATATATATATATATATATATATATATATATATATATATATATATATATATATATTTTTTTTTTTTTTTTTTTTTTTTTTTTTTTTTTTTTTTTTTTTTTTTTTTTTTTTTTTTTTTTTTTTTAACTTTACTTAATTTAACTTTTGTCTTTTAGTTACGGGAATTGCTTCTTTCACTTGTTCGTTTTCATCATTGTCACTAGGGCATTCGATCGCAGGAATACTTACATCTCCCATAAGTTCGAAATTAAAGTTTTTACATGGAAACAATGAAGACTCTTGAAACAATACCATTTCTTTTATAATTCCACCAATTTTATATGAGTTGTTACCAAAAGTGGTAAAAGTAGTTATATTGATATGAAAGATTGCCAAGAAACGATTCATACCTTCGAGTGATTGTAACACAATTTCTCTGCTTCTGGGGATAATGTTTCTACCATCAAAAGATCTGGTCATCAAAACGCACCAATTATTTTTAGAGATGCGTTGTTGGGTGAGCTTATAATATTCAACGCAAGAACTACAAAATATAGGTTTGCATGTTTGGACGAACAAACGACATCCGTCGTGCAGATGCTGTTGCTTGTTTTCTGCCATCGATTCGGCAATCAGCGACAAGGGTGCACATTCTTTCGTCACAATCGATACGTCAGATATTTTTCCGGTATCTTCGAGATTATTTTTTTCAGGCTTGTTTAACGAAAAAGAACCTGCTACAATCACATTAAAATATTCTGAAGGAGAAAGAATTGTTTTTACTTGAGCCTTTTTATTCGCACAATCTTTAAATTTTGAAAATTGCACACGTTTTTCATCATGAAGTTGAAAAATGGGATGGTTTCTCAATTTGGATTCCCAGTCTATATCGATTAAATTGAGAGCTCTTGTTCGTGTAGCAATTTCATCCAATTCTCTTTTAAGGAATTCATTGTTTAAAATGTTTTCGATTAACGATGTATAGTTCATTCTTTATTATAAGAATCAAGCAAGTGAAATTTTTATCGTCGAATTCAAAAATGTGTATCGTCGATAATTTTCAAAGTTTCCGTAAAAATGTTATAGAAATGAAGTATAAGAGAAGAGATGTTTACAGATGAGGTTGTAGATGAATAATGAAAATTATAATTTAATAGTGACCTTTTTATACTCTGCTAATAATAATTTAAAAAAATAATTTAAAAAAAAAAAAAAAAAAAAAAAAAAAAAAAAAAAAAAAAAAAAAAAAAAAAAAAAAACGTTTTTTTTTTTTTTTTTTTTTTTTTTTTTTTTTTTTTTTTTTTTTTTTTTTTTTTTTTTAATGACAAGTGTTTGCTTTGACCCGTGAAAAAATAGTCCCAATACTCGTTGTAAAATTTCGTACAAAATGTGAGTTTTGGGAATAAACAACCGCCGTATTTCGGAGTAACTACAAAAGTCGATTCCGGTCCACCATAGTTGTATGTATTATTAAAAATTTTTAATAATGTTTGTTAAATTGTGAGAGATAGTAATTAATCCAAGAAGAGTAAAGACTCCTCAACATTAACGGTCGACTCATTATCTCTAACACTTTCGGCGTAACTGTGTTTAATATGTTTAGGGATAGCTTCTGTAAAATTTTCATCATCTGACGAATCAACTTCCAAAGAACGTTTACAGTTTGTAGATGTTTCCATTTCATCAATAAACTGATTTTTCAACAAGTAATCATCTTGGTTTTCGTTATTTTCTTCCAAAGTAGACGTACTAGGTTGGCTTTCCTCGTTTCTTTCTATCATAAAGTCGAAATCACCTAAAACGACCTTTGGTAATTTCATTTGTTTTAATTTCGCTTCTGAAAATGCCAATAGCTGCGTAATATTCCCACCTAGACGAGCCATGCGCTTATTACTTTCGTGGCGGTGATTATAGAAATATTTGGAATTGATTTCAATTTCAGCAATACCAATAAAGTTTCGAAGTACGTTATATTTCATTTGGCAAACAAATCGATTTTTAACTTCTTTACCATCATACACGCTGGTATGTAAGATGCAAGGGTCTTCTTGGTGAGTTATTTTAACTCCATTTTTAATGAATTTTGCGAGAGTCTCACTACAAGAAGCGCAAGTCATAGGGTCACACGGCATCATAAAAAAACGAAATTCGTCGGCTATGTTAACGTCGTGTCCATCATCTTTCGTTAACACTTTGCAAAGTTGTTCAAGAGGTTCGGAAAGCATGATGCGAATACTAGTTTTATTAGGGTTATCTACATCGTAGTAATATGATCCTTCGACAGCGATCAAAAATTTAGACATTTTGGCTAACTTTGTTAAGTTGTAAACTGTGAATACATTGGATTTTTTGGCAGGTAGAAAGATCGAGGAAGTTTTATTTTCAAAGTTTTGGTATACCATGCTATTTTTCAAGTCTTTCTCCCAGTTTGGTGTAACGAGATTAAGAGTGTCATGAAGATTGCTCATTTCGTTTATAGCTTCAACTAGAGGGGCTACTTTTAAAATATCTTTAACGAGAGAAGTATAAGACATCTTTTCTGTCGTAGAATCAAGCATTGTAGACTCGATCATTGTTAAATTATTTATGTTTTTTTAGTACTTGTTTTAATTGTCGTTTATAGATGGAACTTTGAAAATTTGTCAATGGCTTGCAACAAAAATATTTGTAATGTATCGATGAAGTCAGGTGTAAAGATGATTGTAAGTAGAGTGAAGAATGTAGAATAGACTCTTTCGTTAAATTTGAGATCTTTTATACTCTCAATTAATGTTTAAAAAAAAAAAAAAAAAAAAAAAAAAAAAAAAAAAAAAAAAAAAAAAAAAAAAAAAATTTTTTTTTTTTTTTTTTTTTTTTTTTTTTTTTTTTTTTTTTTTAAGCATATTTATTTTTTCTTAAGCATATTTATTTTTTTTGTTCGATGACGTTTTGATTTTAAAACTATAGGATTAGTTTCAATCGTTGGACCACCCCACATACTACATTCGAATAATTTTTCAACTTGCTGGGCCGTGTTCCCAGTGAACCGATCGTTTCGTATTCTTTCTACACGTCCGTTTTCCATACACACTTCATATACGCGGCCGTGTTCGCAATCGACTTTATCGTCTTTGTGGCATTTAAAACGTTTTCTATCTGGTAACAGAAACCACCCTTCTTTGTCAAACACTACGTCCAATGTGTGTTTCGTCTTTAGCTTATAAATGACATCGTTCACCACGTCGTGATAAATAAGACCATCCGTCGGTAAATTTGGCTCTAGTAAAAGAGACTCGTCTTTAACATAGTGTTGAACTTCATATCCTGGTATTTTATTCTTCAATGTGAGTAAAAATTCTGTGAGAATGTATCGCCTCGACCAACTCGCACACAAACAACCTCGAACTTGATATACGTCTAGTAAAATTCGGACAGAATCACATTTTTCTGCCGAAAATACTATTCCATTCCCCAGTGACGAGTTGAGATTTTCGTAACGTTCGTGTCCTTCCCATTTTTCTTTTATGAAATCTTTGAAACTAATGACGAGACCAAAAACCCCATCAATTTTCCGGGCAACAAGAAACTTCTCTTCCTGCGTGGAGTCGGGTCTATCTTTTATACACGTAACAGATTTCCTAGTCAAAGTTTCATCTATCTGGTAAGGAGGTGGATCATAGTTGTTGAATATCTTATAAATGTTTCTAAATTCTCTCAGTTTTTCCAATAGATTTTTAGCAGTAAGTTCATTTAATTCGACAAGTTCAGTCTCAGACGAACAATATTCCCATTCAAACACGAGACGAAAACATCCTCGATTATCGCGAAATGTGTATATGCATGCTTGTTCGTCTAATTGAATTGAATCTCGTTGTTGAATATCGAAAGGATCTTGAAAATTTCCAATAGCATCCAAAAATTTGCAGTGCGTCATTCGACACCAGTCATTGTAAGGTGTCTCTTTCGAATGAACCCATCGAAACCACGAGCCATCGTAGTAGACGGCATTATTGGATAAAATTTGCTTCATTTCCCATTTGTTATCTCGAAAACGAAAATGGGGGTTCAGGTAGATTATTTGTACGTGTTGTCGAACGCAAAGAGGATTTTGAACAGCAATTTCGTTCAGCACTTTTGTAAACGGTTGTGTGGAATCGAAGGCCACAATCCTAAATTCATACTCGTGCATTATCTATGATTTGATTTAAACGATTTGCGAGGAAAACAATACATTCGAACTTATACTGCACGATCAAAAATAAACTCACAACTATCACGCAAAGTACCAACACAATGTTAAAATTATTCTTTTTAAAAACGTATTTGAGTAACGGTAACGAGATGAGTGGTGTCAATGACAACAATAGTGTTACTTGTGCGACCCGTTTTTCAAATATCCCGAAATCATTACCAGTTGGATCAGTTTCGTCTTGGTTTAAAATTTCTTCCAAGTGCTCAGACTTGAACCCCATATATACTTTATTAAATCATGATAGAAATTATAAGCTTTCAAAGAAATTTATAAAATAATAAAATGACAGTCGGCTTTGGATAAATTTTGATTTCGTAAATGAATACAGTTTATTTTGCTTATACAGTCAAATGTAAGTATAAGATGGAAATCTTGTTTTCCTGATATTAAAGTTTGAAGACAATTGCAGGCGGGATGATGAATTACAAATAATCTTTCTGTTCAAAGTTTAGTCCTCTTATAGATTATATTAAAAAAAAAAAAAAAAAAAAAAAAAAAAAAAAAAAAAAAAAAAAAAATATATATATATATATATATAATTTTTTTTTTTTTTTTTTTTTTTTTTTTTTTTTTTTTTTTTTTTTTTTTTTTTTTTTTTTTTTTTTTTGTATAGATGGATTATAGATGTTTTTACTGTTTCACATTGTAATTTTATAACTGAGCTTTACATTGTAATTTTATAGCTGAGCTTTACATTGTTATATATCCAGAATCCGTTGATGTATATCCAGAATCCGTTGATATATGTCCAGAATCAGTTGGTGTATGTTCAGAATCAGTTGATGTATGTTCAGAATCCGTTGATGTATGTTCAGAATCCGTTGATGTATGTTCAGAATCCGTTGATGTATGTTCAGATTCCGTTTCCAGATATTCAGATTCCGTTTCCATATATTCAGATTCCGTTTCCATATATTCAGATTCCGTTTCCATATATTCAGATTCCGTTGAAGCACGTTCAGATTCCGTTGAAGTATGTTCAGATTCAGTTGAGATGTATTCAGAATCTGTATCAATGAGACAATTTTCTTCTTTTGATTTCTGATAGTATCCTTTCAACAAAGCGCTTAAATACATAACGTTTTTCGATGTTCTAAAAGTACGTCGATCTGCTAAATAACCGACTTGAGCTATGTCCTTATTTTTTATATCATCTTTTATATTTTTATATTCTTTTCTTGTGGTTATAATATTAACCGAAATTTCTGTCTTTTTATTAGTCAGCACAAAGTAGTTTAACTTCCATTCTGAATCATTAACAATCAAATTGTGAAAACGTTTAACGTTATTGTAATGTTTTATTACATAATTGCAGCAGTTGTAACTCTTAGAAAATCGAAAATTAAAGTTATCCTTAGCAATACCAAAGTAGAATAAGAGATATTTTTGTGTTGATTTTTGAAATATATCTACATATAAGAAATCGTTGTCTGAATAATATCTTAAAAGGTGATTTTTAATGAAATCAGGATAATAAGTTGTATGAATGTAGATGACATAATCTTTAGAGTGAGAGCCGTTATAAATTGGAATCATAGTTGATCAATTTACTTTCTTATTTAATTCTTTACAAATAAATTTCTTTTCGAGCTTTAAAGAAGAAATGTTAAAAAATTGCTTATATCCTCCTTGTGACAATCGAAGTTTGGTTTCACAAAAATCCGTTGTCGATAATGTATTGATATCACCAAGAAAATTAAATTTTTATCGGTGAACTTTCCGAGCTGTTATGCGAGAAAATTTTTTTGCTGGTTATCGGCGAAGTTTCCGTTGAAGATTGAAGAATGAGCTCTCAATCCTTGGCCAAGGCCTTTTTATACCGAAACGAGTATTAAAAAAAAAAAAAAAAAAAAAAAAAAAAAAAAAAAAAAAAAAAAAAAAAAAAATTTTTTTTTTTTTTTTTTTTTTTTTTAATAATAATAATTGATACATTTTGAAAACTAGAAAAAAATGTAATTTGATTAAATTTTTTTCTTTCTCTTTGGTTCATCTAAACTATTCAAAACCACCGTATTTCGCTTACGTTTGGTATGGTCATTTATCTTAAATGTATACCTCACTTTTTGTTCAACCAACAACAACATTTTTTTATTCGTATTGTGATAATATTTCAACTCTGCGTGGAGAAAAAGTTTCCAACGTAAAGTATTTAAAACGAGGTCGAACCATTTCATAGGATCGGGCAATTGCCAAAACGTCATGTTTAGCAATGTGCAATAAATTTTCTTTTGACTCATAAAGAGTTGTTCGTAATTGACCCACTCGCATTCTGCTGCATCTAGTACCCATTTACTTGCTTCTGAAAGAGCGCCGTCTGATCGACTGTACGTATAATCTACGTAATCGTTGCATTTTTCTGGATATTTTGCTAAAAGGCGCATTGCTGTACACGACGTCGATTTGTAATCTTCCACGTTTTTCGTTTTACGACAAATTGAAAATTTTTTGGGGTCTCTACAGATGTACACGACTCGAAGTAATGTATCGACCAACACTATCCAACCTACACTGGCTTTCGAAATCGTTTTTTCTGTTTCTGAAGAAGAAAACGTAGCTTGCCACACAGATTTCAAAATCGTGTCGGACATAAATTCTACAACGGGATTGATGCGTTTTTGAAAGCCTTTCGTCACAATTTGGCTCTTTTCTGTTTCGTAAATGTACCGCTTTTTACACAAGACTAGCAATCGTTTCATCCGTTGTTCGAACTTGAGCTCGACTTTGTTCAAATTTAGCCACTCGTTAATGTTGTCACAATTGTTCCAGGGCCAATCGGGAACCATTAAACTATCGGTATCGATGTAACATGGATCAAAATTCAGATATTTGCAACGATGATACGATCCCAAAATTTGATTTCGAGAAAGAGAAACGATGGATTTCGGAATATCGAGATATGCCAAACAAGAATCCTTATTGGCCATAATTCCATACAAAGAATTAATTAAGATTTTAATACAAAGTTGAGCGTTATAATGGTATACATTTTTGGTTTCTTTCCATTGACGTTGATGTGTTTTGCGCAATTCGATAAAATGTTCGACGAGACATGGTAAAAAGGCTGTGGTATTTTGATTGATGACTATGGCAAACGAGTCGTGATCTGGATCAAATTTGGGATAGTTGAAATGAAGTGAATCACTTCCCCATTCGTCAGTTTTGAAATTCTCTTCAGAATGATTGCGATACGGAATGGTCGTCAACGTTTGAGCTGTTTCTGATGCTAACCATTCTTCGGTCGTTAAAATTCCACAAGTCCCGTAACACAAATTGGCACTCAACAAAGTGCTCGGATACATACTGACGAAATCCAACACCACCACATTTTTGTAAGCTTGTTGTAATTTACAATGATTGAGGGCTCCTTGATACGACGATTTTTCATTTAATGTCAAATTATCTTGGTCGTTGAAAAAGTGCGTATTAATAAAGAAACCGAGCAATGTTCCGTACGTTTTTACAACGTCTTTCAAAAAACTCGAATTTCCCAAAACTAATGCATAATCTGCTGGTAACGAGCTAAAGTTGGAGCGTCCTACGAGA
Source organism: Argiope bruennichi (assembly GCF_947563725.1). Classification (NCBI taxonomy): domain Eukaryota; kingdom Metazoa; phylum Arthropoda; class Arachnida; order Araneae; family Araneidae; genus Argiope; species Argiope bruennichi. The sequence goes on from NW_026605923.1 coordinate 93,273, forward strand.
AAATCCAACACGGTTTCTTTTTCAAACAACATGTATACGAGTTTGGAATCGTGAAGACAATACTCTAAATACATTTTAAACGTACCAAATTGTTCTAAAGGTATTCTTTCTGGATTGAGTGCGGCAAAACATTCAGCTTTATCGTCGCTGTGCACCCATCGATGAGCTTCGGATCGAATGTACCAGCACCAAATACCTTGAGATTTAATAGGAATTTTAGCTTCGTCTTTCAGCTTTGCGCGAACCACGTCGTCCAACTTGAAACCGGTTAAATCGTATCCGGAAAAAGTTTTAAAATATAAATAAAGATCGACCATTAGTTTTTTCTTATATGTTGTTATTATCTCGCATCCTATGCGTGCAGAAGAAAAATGAATCAATAAATCAAATAATTTTAAGAACAAAATGCGGCAAAATAAACATGGTAAATCGAATTTGTATATGTTATAACCGGTAACAACATGACATTTGTCCAAGAGACGTAGTAAATCTCTTATTAATGTTTCTTCTGATTTATAAGCATAACTGTTGGGAAACGAATCAACTGCGTCCTGTGTGCCGGGAGGTAAAAGATACAAGATATAATTTTGAACACCTTTTCGTTTATTCCATCGATACACGCTAGCCATCACGATTTTATCAGAAGCATCTAATCCCGTGGGTATACGATCTTGAGCTCCGTCCATGGGAACCGTTTCCAAATCGAAAGCTCCAATCGTCCAGTTAGGGGAATCGTAACAATCTGGATGCATGCAAAGTGCATCCATCAAATTGGTTTCTTTACCAACAGTATACCATGCGTAATAAAATGACCGAGTTTTGTATCGAGTACATAAATCGATATATATTCTAACGAGCCATTCCGATTGATCGTAATAGGCAACTTTATATTTATTAAAAAAGCGGCCTACGTCTTCGTGACATGCAGATGTATATATTTTATAAAATGATTTCTCTTTATAGTCGAGTTTCCCCGTTTGTAAGCGCTTTCTAAAGTATGGTAAAACTTTTCGTGTTGGACCCAACAATTCATAACGAATGGAATGGTTTGGAAAGTGACTTTGAAAAATCTCAATAAAGTGATCTATTTTACTGGTACACACGCCAAACCATTCGTTATATTCGAATATTTTTTTACGCTCGATACCTTTATCGTTCAGAAAAGTAATTTGAATGGAAATTGTGTTGAAAGATTTTGTAAAGTCGGGGAGACGTTCCCATCTAATAGAATAGAGTAGATCTTGCATTATTGTGGAAGAATCAAATATTTTAAGATGCTGCTTGTAGGTGGAATGACAAATAAAAAATGAGCGTGCAAATCTAAAATGTTGGCTTTTTATATTTCTTTAGAAAAAAAAAAAAAAAAAAAAAAAAAAAAAAAAAAAAAAAAAAAAAATTTTTTTTTTTTTTTTTTTTTTTTTTTTTTTTTTTTTTTTTTTTTTTTTTTTTTTAAGATTGTAAAAGAGTTTTAGCTAAAGTTTTTTACTTTTATTTTTTAAATATTCCAAGTACCAAAGTAATCATTTCTGCAAAGGTAATTAAAAAGAGTATTAAAATGATAAAACTTATATGTGTCGTCCATTTATTTTTAACATTGTTATTATTTACTCTCAACACATGTGGGACCCATGCTATTGGTTTCCACATCCCTCTTTGTAAAAATTTATATTCCTTCGCATCACTTCTGGAGGCTCTCTTCGATGCGATGTTTGTTAAATAATCCATGTAATCTGTTTCGTCTCGAAACAATTTACCCAAAATATTTCCATCTTTAACATCGATAAGGGAATTTTTAATGAAATACGGCTTGCGTTGTATATTTGGCACAATAATAAAATTATCATTTGTAATGGGGTAACCATTAGGAAATATCTTTTTTTCATCGATATTTAATGTTCCCTTAATATCTAACGTATACTCATTTCCACATTCATCCAAAGGATAAAATTCATCATTATTAGATAGTTTTGCATACTTATCATTTATAATCACTTCGCGAGGTTGTTTAAAAAAATTTAATTTAATGGGATATATTTCGGTCAGTTTTGTCTTTGCGTACCTGGGTAAAGGTTTTTTATTCGCCATGATAACGCTAGATCCCTCGCTATCCTCTACATAAAATTCATCACCGTTGTTAGTTTTCGGGAAAATTGGTGTTCCGTTTGCTGTGACAGCATAAGTAGAATCTAAAGGTTTGTCGTTTTTCAATGCATCTTTTGGATATTTTTCATTCTTCCATTTATCCTTTGCATACTGGTTGTCAAGAGGTACATCTTCACCATTTACTTGTAAATAATATTGATCGCCATCACCATTCACGGGATAAGTATAACGATTGTTTTGATCAAGAGTAGTGTATAACGTGTTTGGCAAGAGTTGTGTTTGTGTGGCCATCACTCGTCTTTATTATTTCACATGTCGAATGATGTTTTGACAATTTTTACATCGTCTGCAAAGTGTCGGCATTTCGTCCAGGGCACGAATTTGAAGTAGATACGGTACGTAATCTGGCTGATTGCAACACATCTTTTGATCATTTTTAAATTGTTTATCTTTCCAATTATTACAAAATTCGGTAGAAAACACTTTGTCTTTACTTTGACTCATTTCGCTTTATCAATACAATTTTAAATATCTCTAAAATATAAATGAATTTATTTTGCCGTAAATTATATAATGTATCTGGAGAAAATTACGTTATTTTCTACTAGAGTTGAAGTTTTGTCAAGTTGAAAAATACGTTGATTTTTCGCTTATATTGGAGTGAAATATAGAGATGCTTGCAGTTGAAAGTTTCGTTGAAGAGTGAGCTTGCTCACACAAGTCAGCTCTTTTTATAACCTACAAAAAAAAAAAAAAAAAAAAAAAAAAAAAAAAAAAAAAAAAAAAAAAAAAAAAAAAAAAAAAAAAAAGTTTTTTTTTTTTTTTTTTTTTTTTTTTTTTTTTTTTTTTTTTTTTTTTTTTTTTTTTTTTTTTTTTACGATCTCCATTGTCGGAGTTTAGCTAGTGTGTTTGAGAAAATTTTTTCACTCCATTCTCCAATTTCTCTTAAATATTTCGTATTATCAAACGTTAGGTACATCATATACGCAGTGAGTCCAACTGTTAACAGAATCAACAATAGAAAAACCCAACGGCCTGTCATAACAGCCACCGCTAACAAGACGACATTAATGTATAAGGATGCATAAAACAGGATACCGTTTGCCACGCGACGTTCGTTTTCCATACTCTTATTTTCCCACGAAATTCGATACTGATTCCCCGATTTCATACGATGGAAAATTTATAATTTTTGTAGTGAAATCTTTTCTTTTCAACAGAAAAGCGCTTTGAGATGTTCTAGATTGTATGGGTGTGTTATCGTTAAACGCAACGTTGGGAGGATGCGAGACTCGATAACGATAAACTATTTTAACGGGACCTGTGGTACTCAACTCGATATGCTCGTTTTCTTTAATTTTTATACCTTTTCCCTCGGGAATATTTGTTGCAGGTTCACGATTGATTCGTACGATTGTTGGGTCGGGAGTCGTGGAATCGGAATTGGCCGAACGAATTTCGGCAATTTCGTTTGGTTCGAAACGAATCGGCTGTCTAGCATCGACGATAGCTTCAAACGGTGGTGAGCAAGCAAAAAGAGAATCATTCACACGAACGATACCTCTCGTATGTGATGAGGGGCAAAACACAAACGGTTGAGATTCGTCGCAAGTTGCGTACAGTGTCGCGTCGAGCACGAAATTGCCCGATTCGATTTTATTACCGGGAACACACGTATCGTCCACATTCGAAATATTTTCTGGAACCAGTCGCTGCGACCAGAAAGTATAACGATGCTCTACGTCTCGTTTCTTTATCCGCCGAGTGTCCGAGTCAAAAGTACATTCACTGCGTTCATTTTTCAGTTTAATGGAAAAAGTCTTCATTTGAGAAAGAAAAGGGAACGATGCACAGTCTGGATGATGGCAGATATTATATACCGAATTGAATTCAGTTTCTGGAGCCGAACACGACACCTTTTGGGTTTGATCTCCGTAGTTAAAAGGGAGAATCCAACCATCGGTGGAGATTGAATCAAATCGGAACATTGGATAATTTTTAAATTTGTGAGCATGTTTTATGGATCGTCTACAAAGAGTATCGTCGAATGTATGGTCGGGTTGACATTTGTAAATATTTTGTTCGTCATCGCATTTGTAAAATAAATTCCAATCGTCAGTAGCGATGGGAATTCTCGTTACACCAGGTGCACACGCCGATTCTACTTTGAATCTCTTCGGATTAATAATTTGACCTGGCTGGATATTCACACGTTTCTTGGCAGTTTTAAATTGAGGATGTGGACAATAGAAACCCGAAAGACGATCGTAATAATTGGACCATTTCCAATTTTTCACTCGTCGGCTGAATTCGTAAGCTGGAACAATAATGTCTTTATCGTCATATTGAACATTTTCGCACAGCTCGGGTACAGCACAATCGTTTCCGTCAAATACCATGGGTATGTGTGTCAAGTTTTCTTCTTTGGAATAATAGAGATCCCACGTTTTATCACAAAAGACTTTGCGAATAACTTTGTCGTTTTCGCACACGTTATAACCTGGAGCGTATTTGAATGGCCCATTTCGCTCGAGTTTCATTGCAAGTTTCGTGCCGTTTTTTTGACCGACGCACTCGTCTGATTCACATTCGAATTTATCGAAAATTCGAGTTCCTGGTGGGCACGAATAATATTTTGGTTTCTTATCTCTACATATTACAAAAGTCGTGTCATCGATACGACGCGGTTTGTCGTAAAACTGACAATAGTACGCGTCATCATTTTTCGACCGACATGCATCAAAGATGAACCAATGATTATCGGGACATTTTCGATGAATGGACGTTAGACCTGCACCACGACATTCGTAAAATGCGGTTTCGTCGTATGGGTCGGGTAAAAGAAAATTCTCGGGCTTTCCCGTGCAAGCGTCTATTTTGGAACACTGGCCGTCTCTAAAAACTTTACCTGGAGGACATTGATGTAGTCTTAAGATGCTTCCTGACTTACAAATGAAATAAAAAGATTCACCATATTGTAATACCCTACCGGAGTTTGATTCGAAACTTTTGTGTATTGGCTTATGTTGAAACAAGTTTCGGCGCATGTAATCGTATAAAAGTCGTCCTCCGGCTAAAATGCGAGCTCCGTCAGGTTGATTGTGGCAAACATCTTGGGGTACGATTCGTTTGGTTTGAAACGTAAATGACTTTGGAATTTCCATGGTCCATTTTCCTACGGAATCGACATTTAGTTCTAGAATGTTTCCATTCTTTTGAAAACGATGATGGAATGTTCTAGTCGAAAGTATTTTTGGTGCCGTTGACGTTGGTTGAGAAATAATTGTGGTGCTATAGAAATCAAACATGTACAAATAGTACAACAATAATAAACTTATAGCAAATACTAAAGCTATTCTCATAATACCGCCTTTATTGACATTTAAATATTTGACTTTGAAGAATCTATGTTGTTTGCCTCTTTTTTGAATCTTGGTCATTTTAAATTGAATTTAGAGAGTCGGATATATAGATTACCTTTTGTGTTTTTCTTGTTCAAATGGTAATGTTTTTCCTAGTGAAAAATTCATAAATATTACAATAACTATCACAAGTCCTACCAATAAACCTAAAACTAATTTCCAAAATCCTCCATATCCAGATTTTGACGTTGAGCTCGTATTTACCGGAGGATTTGCTTTTGTTATGGATTTTTTTTCTACAGACCTAGTCCATTTTATTTCATATGGGTATTGTCTCAAGGCCCGAGATTTCCGAGTTGATTTTATGTTTGTCACGTAATCTTTGTTACCTACGGGCCAATTTTCTCGAATGATACCATCGATATTATTTACTGTTACCATGGAATCCGTTTCTTTTATAAAGTAAGGTTCGTCATTTATATTGGGTATTATAATTTTTTCGTCATTAGTAATGGGATAACCAATAGGAAATACTTTATCGATATCGTTAGAAATAGGATGTAAAGTATACTCGTTTCCATTGAAATCTAATGGGTATTTTGGTCTTCCGACGGAATCTTTAGCGTATTGATTATTTAATATCATTTCTATTTGACGAAAAGGTCTGATACTTATAGTGTATTTTGGATAGATTTCTTCCCCGTCATGTGTGATTGCATACCGTGGCAATTGGTTTCCATTTTTAACCAGTATAACGTCCGTTAAATCGTCGGGGTTCGAAAGATATATTTCGTCTCCATTAGAATTTGTTTCGTATATAATTTCACCGTCTTTTGAGTAAGCATATAAAGGTAAATTATCTTTTGTATGAGCAACGTCTCCTGGATAATATTGATTTCCATTGATATCTACGGGATAAATTTCGTCTCCATCAGAGTCTCGCTCAAATGGATAAGTACCATCATAAAGTTGATATGGATATATCATAGATTTACCGTTCACATCACGTGGATGTATCACTTTGGTTCCATCTTCGTTTCCTATAAAAATATTATCAACGCTGTATTCATTCCCACGTTCGTCTTTTGGATAAAATTCTTGACCTTTTTGATCACAAGCATAAATAACCATGTGTTCTTTACCACGGAAAACAATATCTTTACCGTTTTTCATTGGATAATATTCACTTTTTAATTCATTTTTAGCGTATATGGGATTATCCTCTTTATTTCGAATGACGATAGGTTCTTCTTTTATCTCTGCGTAAATTTCTCTTCCGTTGTTTCCACGAGCGTAACGTTTTTCATTCTTTTCGTTTCTAGCATAAATGCGCTCGGGGTTATCAGTGGGCAAGTAGCATTCGTCCCGATTGAGTTTTCGACAGTATATTTCAGAACCCGACACATCTTTAACGTAATACGGTACTCGCTTCATTGTTACAAGTCACCTCTTATTTTGTCGTCATCATCGTGTCCTTGTCATTACCATCAAGTTGTTATAACAAAATCTCTTTCTATTTTTGTCGGATAATATTCGTTACCGTCTGCATCTTTTGCGTAGTAAGAAACACCATTATCAGTCAAGGCAAATTCATCTCCGTTAGCTGACTTTGGATATATTTCCTTATTGTCTTTACCCTTAGCATAGATAAATTTGTCAAAAAATTTTATAGCATATTCATCTCCATTATTATCCTGAGCATAATATACGTTTCCCACAGAGTCGATAGGGTAGTGGGCTTCTGTAACGAGACTGTCAGTTAAATACTCTTCGCAACCCTCTTTGTCAATCTTAAATATAGGTCGATTTGTTGTGAAATTCCAAGGGTAAACGATACCGTCTTCATTGTGAATATATGAATCAGCACCGTTAACTCCTTTCGGAGGTACTTCTATTAGATGTTCCTCACCTTTAACCATTTTCTTCACTTTTATATAAACTGATACACCGTTTTGAGTGAGGGGAAATTCTCCACCCATAGAGTTTTTTGCATATATTTCATTTCCATCATTCAATATTGCATAATCTTGCCTTGGGTAAAATTCGGAACGTTTAGTGGAAACGTCTTGGTTCGCTTCAGTCTTGATGACTTTTGAGGGGTTCTCTCGTTCTCTGACATCTATAGGTTCGTCTGCGAGAACGTTTGCTGGTTCGTCTGCGAGAACGTTTGCTGGCTCGTCTGCGAGAACATTTACAGGTTTGTTCACTGCATCGTTTGCTGGTTTGTTCCCTGCATCGTTTGCTGGTTTGTTCACTGCATCGTTTGCTGGTTTGTTCACTGCATCGTTTGCTGGTTTGTTCACTGCATCGTTTGCAGGTTTGTTCACTGCATCGTTTGCTGGTTTGTTCACTGCATCGTTTGCTGGTTTAATCAAACGTTCAGATTCGACTTTTCTCTTTCGTCTGATATGTAATTGAGGTTTTTTTATAATTTCAGACATGCTCTTTATTATAAAGTGGTAAAACAAAAAAAATGGTTTTTTTAATTTTGTGGTTTTATTTACTCTTTGTATGTTGGAACCATCGTTTGTATCGAGCTTATATCAATGTAACGTGGCGCACTCTTTACCACGATATGCAACCCGAGGAATGGCGTCAATTTACTATTTATCAAATGTCGCAAAAAGGTGGTTGGTTAACGTAACTGTTGACTATAAAGAAACTAATCAATGATTTCCTTATGTCTCAAAAGCTAATAAAAGGTGGATAAATAAAGAGATGCAATCACACGTGTTAGAGTCAAAGTTCTGAATCTTTGTTATTTTTTGGTAAATACAGTCGAAAGTGAAGTGATTTTTGGGAGAAAATATCGTTGGTTTAATTATAATATTGGAGTCAAAAATTGAAGATGTTTACAGGTAGAGCAATGATTTCTGAATCAGTTTCTAGTATAAAATTCATTCCTTTTATACCCTCAGTAAAGTCATAAAAAAAAAAAAAAAAAAAAAAAAAAAAAAAAAAAAAAAAAAAAAAAATTTTTTTTTTTTTTTTTTTTTTTTTTTTTTTTTTTTTTTTTTTTTTTTTTTTTTGAAGTAGTTATTGTTCTATTCCTGGATTTAAATTGTAATAACTTGGATTTGGTAATAAAAACTCATCAAAAGATAAATTAAGGGATTCATTGTCACTCTGTGAATCTACTCTTGAAAATGTCATATTTTGATTTTCCAACAAGAACAATTGACAATCCTTGTACTTTAATTTTTTCATTTCTTCTACAGATTTTTTTAAACAGTTGTCTAAGAATAGTGGTATATTACTATCTACATCCTCATCTGTTGATAAATCTTGATATATGGTTTCATTTCTTATATTTAAATCTTTATTTACATAAATCAATAATATTTCCAAAAGTGTATTATTTCGAATTCCTGGATATAAATCAGCCAAAATGCTTATTTTTTGTTTAATTTCAGCTTTTAAAATTTCATCACTTTTAATCATTTCATTTTCATATTCCCACAATAATTTAAAATATCTGTTGTAAAAATTCATAAATAAACTTTTCAACATTTGTATATTCATTTTTTTCTGTTCCAACTGCTGTTCGCAATCTTTTATGCTATCGTATATTTGTTTAACCCTAGGAAATTTCGAATCAGGTTTATCTGAATCCTCATCATCTGAATTATGATTCATTTTCTTACTCGAATTTGTGGGTTGAAAACGTTTAGTTCTTTTATGTTTATCTTGTATTTTTTCACTCGAATCTATGGGCTGCAGGTTTTTTAACATTTCAACCGTACATTGTTCGTCTACAGTTAAATTTGTAGACTGAAGCTGTTCATTTGTTTCAGAACTACACTGCACATTTTCCCCAATTAAATTTGTAGATTGAAACTCTTCATTTGTTTCAGAACTACACTGCATATTTTCCCCATTTAAATTTGTAGATTGAAGTTGTTCATTTGTGGTAAGATTTTTGTTTAATTTTTTACTTTTAAATGTCGCTTTTCTTAAATTTTTATATTTATTTTCTATTGTCTTGGTAATCTTTTCATTTCTAATTTTTTTAATTCTTGTTTGCCAATTTTTTATTTCTTCTTGTAAATGTATTATTTGAGTATTTAGTTTGTGAATTTCATCCTCATAATATGATTTGTGTTTTTCAATTTCCTCTTGAAGACTTTTAATATAGTCTGAATTCTGACTTTGATTCTCTTTCGAAATCAGTTGAATCTTTAATTGTTCACTTGTCTGCGTGAGTCTTTGTATATTGTTAATCAAGTCTTTATTTGTACTCTTTTCTGAATTGAGTTGTGAATTTAATATCTCTATTTCTGTATTCAAGTTATTTATTGTTCCCCTTAATCGTTTCGTTTCAGTTTGTTCCAACTGAAATTTCGAGTTTAACTGATCATTACCATCTTCGGATATTTTTTTGTAAAATTCAATTTGAGTTTTCAAATTTTCAATTTCTGCATTATTTTCTTTGATAACTACCAAATGATAGTTTATTTCCTTGACTTTCATTTCTAAATCATGTTCTAATCTTACAATCTCATTCTTCAGACCGTGAATTTCAGTACTTTTGGAATGCAATTCATTATTAAAAACTTGTTTATTTTCAATCAACAACTGTGAGTCTTTTTGAATTTTGTCCTTTAATTCTTTTAACTGACCCGATAATTTGTTATTTTCCTCCTGTAAAAACTCACATTTTTCAGTTTTTTGTCTTAAATTTCTCATTACGCTCATTATCGTAGCATTAAATATAGGCCAATTCGACTCTTCTGAAATCCCTAATAATTCGCAAGCTGTTTTAAAATGCTTTAAATTGAACTTTTCTTGTCTATTTGAAGGAGAGTTATTATATTCAATTTGAAGTAAAGGTTTGTCAGGTTTTTCATTTATTTCTTCAATTCTTACACCATTATCTTTATAATCCTGAAGCCTTTGAACCAAAAATGCAATTTCTTTAGGTGATGTTGTGTCAAGAATTCTACTCAGTTCGTTCCATTCTTTCAATGGTATATTGTTCATTTCGATAAACTTACTTTTAATAAAGTATGCAAAATTATCGAAAGGTATATTAATTAATCCCAAATACTCTCCCAGTTTCTCTAATTGACTTTTAGCGATTTGTATTTCTGTATTTAACCTTTCAATCTCACTCGTTATATGTGTTGTGAAAATAATTTCCCAATTTTCTTCATTATTCAATGATGGGAATTGAGATACTGCAAAAGTTTTTAAAAAATCCCACTTTTCAAGTATTTTTTGATTGAGTTGTGGAGCTTCTGTGTCCATAATCTCGGGTAGGTTAGAATTGTTATCTTGGGTAAATATTCCTCCAACTCGATGATGTGAAAGTTTCAATAAGTCCATTGTTGGATCAGTAATGTTTTCAATTGGTTGATTCAAATTTTTGTATTCGATCGATTCTTGTCTCCAAGATTCGTAATAATTGCAATAGGATGTATTATATTTATTTTCCAAAAATTTTACAAAGCCTTTCAGAAAAGTTTCTATATATTCCTTCATATCCATCGGTAATTTTTGTGCAGCCAGAATATTCAAAGATTTATTTTGATCTAAATCTGGAATTTTGATTGTTGCTTTAAATTCATTGTAAAGTTCAGAAATGTCTGAAACCTCTGAAATATTAAATTTAGTTTGAATATGGTAAATAAAATTTCCCATAATTAGCATGACGTACTGTTTCAATTTTTCTTTGGCCGCATTAATTATTGCATGTTCCATCCTCTCTTTCTCGACGGTAATGCTTTCATTGTTTTTAGTAGTAAGTTTTAATTTATCTTCCAAAATTTGAATTTTGGATTTTATATATTTTTTTTCTTGCTCGACATTGTCGTAAGTTATCGAAAGTGGAGTTTTGCACATTATATTTGTAAACCAGATTTCGCTATATTCAAAATGAGAGTCATTAAGTTTCTTTTTTAAAAACTCTACAAAATTTTTCATAAATAGTTCGATATAATATTTCATATCCATAGAATTAAAAACAGTTTCATCGAGAATCCCAATGCATTTCTCCATATTCCATTCGAAATTCACCTTTGAATCTAATTTGAATTCTTCGTATAGTTTAGGAATTGTAAATTCGTTTTGTATATTAAATTCCGTTTTTAGATAATGAATGAAATTAGCCATTAGACTCATAAGATATTCCTGTAACTTCAACTTTGCAGCATCATTTAAAATTTTTTTCATTTCGAGATTTTTCTTTTCTAGATCATCTAATTCATTTTTAAATTTATACCTTTCTAAATCTAAAGTATTTTCATATTTTGCTCTCATATTTTCAATCATTTTTACCTGTTCTTGACAGTAATCTTTTTCTTTCTGGAGAGATTCCTCTAATTCTTTTGATTTTGACAAAACTTTAAAATTTACATCCTGCTTCGAAGCCAATTCCGCTTTCAAGGTTTCCAGTTCTGTAATCTTTGTTTTACAGTCCTTCAATTCTGTTTTTAACTCGTCTCGTTCCTTTTCTAGAGATTTTTCATATTGTGCATGTTGGCCATCTTGATATTCG
>NW_026605924.1:0-23352 GCF_947563725.1 Argiope bruennichi
GATGCTTTTTTCTTATGTCTGACAGCTTCTTTCTTTGAAATGTCGATCCTTTTGACTCGTTAGTCTTCTTTACTAGAGCCCAGGAGAGGGAAGAAAACTCTGCGAATGTACTGAAAGAAGCCCGAGGCGATTGGAAGGATCCTTTGGCTCGCTGGACTGGAAGAAACCGAAGGGTGGACACTGAAAATTCAGCTTATCCGGAGGCACTCGTTCTCTACAGGGTAAGAATTGACTATATTACGTACGCTCTTTAGTCTCTGTGGTTTCTTTCTCTGAGCCATTTTGAAATTGCAATTGTTTATTTCTTTTGTAGATGAGGGTGGGTTGTTGGAGAGTATCGAGTGCCGGCCGTTGCTGAATGTTCACTGTCCGCTCCACTTGAAGGAAGCGTCTCTTCAATCGAGTAAGTGATGCTTTTTTCTTATGTCTGACAGCTTCTTTCTTTGAAATGTCGATCCTTTTGACTCGTTAGTCTTCTTTACTAGAGCCCAGGAGAGGGAAGAAAACTCTGCGAATGTACTGAAAGAAGCCCGAGGCGATTGGAAGGATCCTTTGGCTCGCTGGACTGGAAGAAACCGAAGGGTGGACACTGAAAATTCAGCTTATCCGGAGGCACTCGTTCTCTACAGGGTAAGAATTGACTATATTACGTACGCTCTTTAGTCTCTGTGGTTTCTTTCTCTGAGCCATTTTGAAATTGCAATTGTTTATTTCTTTTGTAGATGAGGGTGGGTTGTTGGAGAGTATCGAGTGCCGGCCGTTGCTGAATGTTCACTGTCCGCTCCACTTGAAGGAAGCGTCTCTTCAATCGAGTAAGTGATGCTTTTTTCTTATGTCTGACAGCTTCTTTCTTTGAAATGTCGATCCTTTTGACTCGTTAGTCTTCTTTACTAGAGCCCAGGAGAGGGAAGAAAACTCTGCGAATGTACTGAAAGAAGCCCGAGGCGATTGGAAGGATCCTTTGGCTCGCTGGACTGGAAGAAACCGAAGGGTGGACACTGAAAATTCAGCTTATCCGGAGGCACTCGTTCTCTACAGGGTAAGAATTGACTATATTACGTACGCTCTTTAGTCTCTGTGGTTTCTTTCTCTGAGCCATTTTGAAATTGCAATTGTTTATTTCTTTTGTAGATGAGGGTGGGTTGTTGGAGAGTATCGAGTGCCGGCCGTTGCTGAATGTTCACTGTCCGCTCCACTTGAAGGAAGCGTCTCTTCAATCGAGTAAGTGATGCTTTTTTCTTATGTCTGACAGCTTCTTTCTTTGAAATGTCGATCCTTTTGACTCGTTAGTCTTCTTTACTAGAGCCCAGGAGAGGGAAGAAAACTCTGCGAATGTACTGAAAGAAGCCCGAGGCGATTGGAAGGATCCTTTGGCTCGCTGGACTGGAAGAAACCGAAGGGTGGACACTGAAAATTCAGCTTATCCGGAGGCACTCGTTCTCTACAGGGTAAGAATTGACTATATTACGTACGCTCTTTAGTCTCTGTGGTTTCTTTCTCTGAGCCATTTTGAAATTGCAATTGTTTATTTCTTTTGTAGATGAGGGTGGGTTGTTGGAGAGTATCGAGTGCCGGCCGTTGCTGAATGTTCACTGTCCGCTCCACTTGAAGGAAGCGTCTCTTCAATCGAGTAAGTGATGCTTTTTTCTTATGTCTGACAGCTTCTTTCTTTGAAATGTCGATCCTTTTGACTCGTTAGTCTTCTTTACTAGAGCCCAGGAGAGGGAAGAAAACTCTGCGAATGTACTGAAAGAAGCCCGAGGCGATTGGAAGGATCCTTTGGCTCGCTGGACTGGAAGAAACCGAAGGGTGGACACTGAAAATTCAGCTTATCCGGAGGCACTCGTTCTCTACAGGGTAAGAATTGACTATATTACGTACGCTCTTTAGTCTCTGTGGTTTCTTTCTCTGAGCCATTTTGAAATTGCAATTGTTTATTTCTTTTGTAGATGAGGGTGGGTTGTTGGAGAGTATCGAGTGCCGGCCGTTGCTGAATGTTCACTGTCCGCTCCACTTGAAGGAAGCGTCTCTTCAATCGAGTAAGTGATGCTTTTTTCTTATGTCTGACAGCTTCTTTCTTTGAAATGTCGATCCTTTTGACTCGTTAGTCTTCTTTACTAGAGCCCAGGAGAGGGAAGAAAACTCTGCGAATGTACTGAAAGAAGCCCGAGGCGATTGGAAGGATCCTTTGGCTCGCTGGACTGGAAGAAACCGAAGGGTGGACACTGAAAATTCAGCTTATCCGGAGGCACTCGTTCTCTACAGGGTAAGAATTGACTATATTACGTACGCTCTTTAGTCTCTGTGGTTTCTTTCTCTGAGCCATTTTGAAATTGCAATTGTTTATTTCTTTTGTAGATGAGGGTGGGTTGTTGGAGAGTATCGAGTGCCGGCCGTTGCTGAATGTTCACTGTCCGCTCCACTTGAAGGAAGCGTCTCTTCAATCGAGTAAGTGATGCTTTTTTCTTATGTCTGACAGCTTCTTTCTTTGAAATGTCGATCCTTTTGACTCGTTAGTCTTCTTTACTAGAGCCCAGGAGAGGGAAGAAAACTCTGCGAATGTACTGAAAGAAGCCCGAGGCGATTGGAAGGATCCTTTGGCTCGCTGGACTGGAAGAAACCGAAGGGTGGACACTGAAAATTCAGCTTATCCGGAGGCACTCGTTCTCTACAGGGTAAGAATTGACTATATTACGTACGCTCTTTAGTCTCTGTGGTTTCTTTCTCTGAGCCATTTTGAAATTGCAATTGTTTATTTCTTTTGTAGATGAGGGTGGGTTGTTGGAGAGTATCGAGTGCCGGCCGTTGCTGAATGTTCACTGTCCGCTCCACTTGAAGGAAGCGTCTCTTCAATCGAGTAAGTGATGCTTTTTTCTTATGTCTGACAGCTTCTTTCTTTGAAATGTCGATCCTTTTGACTCGTTAGTCTTCTTTACTAGAGCCCAGGAGAGGGAAGAAAACTCTGCGAATGTACTGAAAGAAGCCCGAGGCGATTGGAAGGATCCTTTGGCTCGCTGGACTGGAAGAAACCGAAGGGTGGACACTGAAAATTCAGCTTATCCGGAGGCACTCGTTCTCTACAGGGTAAGAATTGACTATATTACGTACGCTCTTTAGTCTCTGTGGTTTCTTTCTCTGAGCCATTTTGAAATTGCAATTGTTTATTTCTTTTGTAGATGAGGGTGGGTTGTTGGAGAGTATCGAGTGCCGGCCGTTGCTGAATGTTCACTGTCCGCTCCACTTGAAGGAAGCGTCTCTTCAATCGAGTAAGTGATGCTTTTTTCTTATGTCTGACAGCTTCTTTCTTTGAAATGTCGATCCTTTTGACTCGTTAGTCTTCTTTACTAGAGCCCAGGAGAGGGAAGAAAACTCTGCGAATGTACTGAAAGAAGCCCGAGGCGATTGGAAGGATCCTTTGGCTCGCTGGACTGGAAGAAACCGAAGGGTGGACACTGAAAATTCAGCTTATCCGGAGGCACTCGTTCTCTACAGGGTAAGAATTGACTATATTACGTACGCTCTTTAGTCTCTGTGGTTTCTTTCTCTGAGCCATTTTGAAATTGCAATTGTTTATTTCTTTTGTAGATGAGGGTGGGTTGTTGGAGAGTATCGAGTGCCGGCCGTTGCTGAATGTTCACTGTCCGCTCCACTTGAAGGAAGCGTCTCTTCAATCGAGTAAGTGATGCTTTTTTCTTATGTCTGACAGCTTCTTTCTTTGAAATGTCGATCCTTTTGACTCGTTAGTCTTCTTTACTAGAGCCCAGGAGAGGGAAGAAAACTCTGCGAATGTACTGAAAGAAGCCCGAGGCGATTGGAAGGATCCTTTGGCTCGCTGGACTGGAAGAAACCGAAGGGTGGACACTGAAAATTCAGCTTATCCGGAGGCACTCGTTCTCTACAGGGTAAGAATTGACTATATTACGTACGCTCTTTAGTCTCTGTGGTTTCTTTCTCTGAGCCATTTTGAAATTGCAATTGTTTATTTCTTTTGTAGATGAGGGTGGGTTGTTGGAGAGTATCGAGTGCCGGCCGTTGCTGAATGTTCACTGTCCGCTCCACTTGAAGGAAGCGTCTCTTCAATCGAGTAAGTGATGCTTTTTTCTTATGTCTGACAGCTTCTTTCTTTGAAATGTCGATCCTTTTGACTCGTTAGTCTTCTTTACTAGAGCCCAGGAGAGGGAAGAAAACTCTGCGAATGTACTGAAAGAAGCCCGAGGCGATTGGAAGGATCCTTTGGCTCGCTGGACTGGAAGAAACCGAAGGGTGGACACTGAAAATTCAGCTTATCCGGAGGCACTCGTTCTCTACAGGGTAAGAATTGACTATATTACGTACGCTCTTTAGTCTCTGTGGTTTCTTTCTCTGAGCCATTTTGAAATTGCAATTGTTTATTTCTTTTGTAGATGAGGGTGGGTTGTTGGAGAGTATCGAGTGCCGGCCGTTGCTGAATGTTCACTGTCCGCTCCACTTGAAGGAAGCGTCTCTTCAATCGAGTAAGTGATGCTTTTTTCTTATGTCTGACAGCTTCTTTCTTTGAAATGTCGATCCTTTTGACTCGTTAGTCTTCTTTACTAGAGCCCAGGAGAGGGAAGAAAACTCTGCGAATGTACTGAAAGAAGCCCGAGGCGATTGGAAGGATCCTTTGGCTCGCTGGACTGGAAGAAACCGAAGGGTGGACACTGAAAATTCAGCTTATCCGGAGGCACTCGTTCTCTACAGGGTAAGAATTGACTATATTACGTACGCTCTTTAGTCTCTGTGGTTTCTTTCTCTGAGCCATTTTGAAATTGCAATTGTTTATTTCTTTTGTAGATGAGGGTGGGTTGTTGGAGAGTATCGAGTGCCGGCCGTTGCTGAATGTTCACTGTCCGCTCCACTTGAAGGAAGCGTCTCTTCAATCGAGTAAGTGATGCTTTTTTCTTATGTCTGACAGCTTCTTTCTTTGAAATGTCGATCCTTTTGACTCGTTAGTCTTCTTTACTAGAGCCCAGGAGAGGGAAGAAAACTCTGCGAATGTACTGAAAGAAGCCCGAGGCGATTGGAAGGATCCTTTGGCTCGCTGGACTGGAAGAAACCGAAGGGTGGACACTGAAAATTCAGCTTATCCGGAGGCACTCGTTCTCTACAGGGTAAGAATTGACTATATTACGTACGCTCTTTAGTCTCTGTGGTTTCTTTCTCTGAGCCATTTTGAAATTGCAATTGTTTATTTCTTTTGTAGATGAGGGTGGGTTGTTGGAGAGTATCGAGTGCCGGCCGTTGCTGAATGTTCACTGTCCGCTCCACTTGAAGGAAGCGTCTCTTCAATCGAGTAAGTGATGCTTTTTTCTTATGTCTGACAGCTTCTTTCTTTGAAATGTCGATCCTTTTGACTCGTTAGTCTTCTTTACTAGAGCCCAGGAGAGGGAAGAAAACTCTGCGAATGTACTGAAAGAAGCCCGAGGCGATTGGAAGGATCCTTTGGCTCGCTGGACTGGAAGAAACCGAAGGGTGGACACTGAAAATTCAGCTTATCCGGAGGCACTCGTTCTCTACAGGGTAAGAATTGACTATATTACGTACGCTCTTTAGTCTCTGTGGTTTCTTTCTCTGAGCCATTTTGAAATTGCAATTGTTTATTTCTTTTGTAGATGAGGGTGGGTTGTTGGAGAGTATCGAGTGCCGGCCGTTGCTGAATGTTCACTGTCCGCTCCACTTGAAGGAAGCGTCTCTTCAATCGAGTAAGTGATGCTTTTTTCTTATGTCTGACAGCTTCTTTCTTTGAAATGTCGATCCTTTTGACTCGTTAGTCTTCTTTACTAGAGCCCAGGAGAGGGAAGAAATCTCTGCGAATGTACTGAAAGAAGCCCGAGGCGATTGGAAGGATCCTTTGGCTCGCTGGACTGGAAGAAACCGAAGGGTGGACACTGAAAATTCAGCTTATCCGGAGGCACTCGTTCTCTACAGGGTAAGAATTGACTATATTACGTACGCTCTTTAGTCTCTGTGGTTTCTTTCTCTGAGCCATTTTGAAATTGCAATTGTTTATTTCTTTTGTAGATGAGGGTGGGTTGTTGGAGAGTATCGAGTGCCGGCCGTTGCTGAATGTTCACTGTCCGCTCCACTTGAAGGAAGCGTCTCTTCAATCGAGTAAGTGATGCTTTTTTCTTATGTCTGACAGCTTCTTTCTTTGAAATGTCGATCCTTTTGACTCGTTAGTCTTCTTTACTAGAGCCCAGGAGAGGGAAGAAAACTCTGCGAATGTACTGAAAGAAGCCCGAGGCGATTGGAAGGATCCTTTGGCTCGCTGGACTGGAAGAAACCGAAGGGTGGACACTGAAAATTCAGCTTATCCGGAGGCACTCGTTCTCTACAGGGTAAGAATTGACTATATTACGTACGCTCTTTAGTCTCTGTGGTTTCTTTCTCTGAGCCATTTTGAAATTGCAATTGTTTATTTCTTTTGTAGATGAGGGTGGGTTGTTGGAGAGTATCGAGTGCCGGCCGTTGCTGAATGTTCACTGTCCGCTCCACTTGAAGGAAGCGTCTCTTCAATCGAGTAAGTGATGCTTTTTTCTTATGTCTGACAGCTTCTTTCTTTGAAATGTCGATCCTTTTGACTCGTTAGTCTTCTTTACTAGAGCCCAGGAGAGGGAAGAAATCTCTGCGAATGTACTGAAAGAAGCCCGAGGCGATTGGAAGGATCCTTTGGCTCGCTGGACTGGAAGAAACCGAAGGGTGGACACTGAAAATTCAGCTTATCCGGAGGCACTCGTTCTCTACAGGGTAAGAATTGACTATATTACGTACGCTCTTTAGTCTCTGTGGTTTCTTTCTCTGAGCCATTTTGAAATTGCAATTGTTTATTTCTTTTGTAGATGAGGGTGGGTTGTTGGAGAGTATCGAGTGCCGGCCGTTGCTGAATGTTCACTGTCCGCTCCACTTGAAGGAAGCGTCTCTTCAATCGAGTAAGTGATGCTTTTTTCTTATGTCTGACAGCTTCTTTCTTTGAAATGTCGATCCTTTTGACTCGTTAGTCTTCTTTACTAGAGCCCAGGAGAGGGAAGAAAACTCTGCGAATGTACTGAAAGAAGCCCGAGGCGATTGGAAGGATCCTTTGGCTCGCTGGACTGGAAGAAACCGAAGGGTGGACACTGAAAATTCAGCTTATCCGGAGGCACTCGTTCTCTACAGGGTAAGAATTGACTATATTACGTACGCTCTTTAGTCTCTGTGGTTTCTTTCTCTGAGCCATTTTGAAATTGCAATTGTTTATTTCTTTTGTAGATGAGGGTGGGTTGTTGGAGAGTATCGAGTGCCGGCCGTTGCTGAATGTTCACTGTCCGCTCCACTTGAAGGAAGCGTCTCTTCAATCGAGTAAGTGATGCTTTTTTCTTATGTCTGACAGCTTCTTTCTTTGAAATGTCGATCCTTTTGACTCGTTAGTCTTCTTTACTAGAGCCCAGGAGAGGGAAGAAAACTCTGCGAATGTACTGAAAGAAGCCCGAGGCGATTGGAAGGATCCTTTGGCTCGCTGGACTGGAAGAAACCGAAGGGTGGACACTGAAAATTCAGCTTATCCGGAGGCACTCGTTCTCTACAGGGTAAGAATTGACTATATTACGTACGCTCTTTAGTCTCTGTGGTTTCTTTCTCTGAGCCATTTTGAAATTGCAATTGTTTATTTCTTTTGTAGATGAGGGTGGGTTGTTGGAGAGTATCGAGTGCCGGCCGTTGCTGAATGTTCACTGTCCGCTCCACTTGAAGGAAGCGTCTCTTCAATCGAGTAAGTGATGCTTTTTTCTTATGTCTGACAGCTTCTTTCTTTGAAATGTCGATCCTTTTGACTCGTTAGTCTTCTTTACTAGAGCCCAGGAGAGGGAAGAAAACTCTGCGAATGTACTGAAAGAAGCCCGAGGCGATTGGAAGGATCCTTTGGCTCGCTGGACTGGAAGAAACCGAAGGGTGGACACTGAAAATTCAGCTTATCCGGAGGCACTCGTTCTCTACAGGGTAAGAATTGACTATATTACGTACGCTCTTTAGTCTCTGTGGTTTCTTTCTCTGAGCCATTTTGAAATTGCAATTGTTTATTTCTTTTGTAGATGAGGGTGGGTTGTTGGAGAGTATCGAGTGCCGGCCGTTGCTGAATGTTCACTGTCCGCTCCACTTGAAGGAAGCGTCTCTTCAATCGAGTAAGTGATGCTTTTTTCTTATGTCTGACAGCTTCTTTCTTTGAAATGTCGATCCTTTTGACTCGTTAGTCTTCTTTACTGGAGCCCAGGAGAGGGAAGAAAACTCTGCGAATGTACTGAAAGAAGCCCGAGGCGATTGGAAGGATCCTTTGGCTCGCTGGACTGGAAGAAACCGAAGGGTGGACACTGAAAATTCAGCTTATCCGGAGGCACTCGTTCTCTACAGGGTAAGAATTGACTATATTACGTACGCTCTTTAGTCTCTGTGGTTTCTTTCTCTGAGCCATTTTGAAATTGCAATTGTTTATTTCTTTTGTAGATGAGGGTGGGTTGTTGGAGAGTATCGAGTGCCGGCCGTTGCTGAATGTTCACTGTCCGCTCCACTTGAAGGAAGCGTCTCTTCAATCGAGTAAGTGATGCTTTTTTCTTATGTCTGACAGCTTCTTTCTTTGAAATGTCGATCCTTTTGACTCGTTAGTCTTCTTTACTAGAGCCCAGGAGAGGGAAGAAAACTCTGCGAATGTACTGAAAGAAGCCCGAGGCGATTGGAAGGATCCTTTGGCTCGCTGGACTGGAAGAAACCGAAGGGTGGACACTGAAAATTCAGCTTATCCGGAGGCACTCGTTCTCTACAGGGTAAGAATTGACTATATTACGTACGCTCTTTAGTCTCTGTGGTTTCTTTCTCTGAGCCATTTTGAAATTGCAATTGTTTATTTCTTTTGTAGATGAGGGTGGGTTGTTGGAGAGTATCGAGTGCCGGCCGTTGCTGAATGTTCACTGTCCGCTCCACTTGAAGGAAGCGTCTCTTCAATCGAGTAAGTGATGCTTTTTTCTTATGTCTGACAGCTTCTTTCTTTGAAATGTCGATCCTTTTGACTCGTTAGTCTTCTTTACTAGAGCCCAGGAGAGGGAAGAAAACTCTGCGAATGTACTGAAAGAAGCCCGAGGCGATTGGAAGGATCCTTTGGCTCGCTGGACTGGAAGAAACCGAAGGGTGGACACTGAAAATTCAGCTTATCCGGAGGCACTCGTTCTCTACAGGGTAAGAATTGACTATATTACGTACGCTCTTTAGTCTCTGTGGTTTCTTTCTCTGAGCCATTTTGAAATTGCAATTGTTTATTTCTTTTGTAGATGAGGGTGGGTTGTTGGAGAGTATCGAGTGCCGGCCGTTGCTGAATGTTCACTGTCCGCTCCACTTGAAGGAAGCGTCTCTTCAATCGAGTAAGTGATGCTTTTTTCTTATGTCTGACAGCTTCTTTCTTTTAAATGTCGATCCTTTTGACTCGTTAGTCTTCTTTACTAGAGCGTGCCACCCAGGAGAGGGAAGAAAACTCTGCGAATGTACTGAAAGAAGCCCGAGGCGATTGGAAGGATCCTTTGGCTCGCTGGACTGGAAGAAACCGAAGGGTGGACACTGAAAATTCAGCTTATCCGGAGGCACTCGTTCTCTACAGGGTAAGAATTGACTATATTACGTACGCTCTTTAGTCTCTGTGGTTTCTTTCTCTGAGCCATTTTGAAATTGCAATTGTTTATTTCTTTTGTAGATGAGGGTGGGTTGTTGGAGAGTATCGAGTGCCGGCCGTTGCTGAATGTTCACTGTCCGCTCCACTTGAAGGAAGCGTCTCTTCAATCGAGTAAGTGATGCTTTTTTCTTATGTCTGACAGCTTCTTTCTTTGAAATGTCGATCCTTTTGACTCGTTAGTCTTCTTTACTAGAGCCCAGGAGAGGGAAGAAAACTCTGCGAATGTACTGAAAGAAGCCCGAGGCGATTGGAAGGATCCTTTGGCTCGCTGGACTGGAAGAAACCGAAGGGTGGACACTGAAAATTCAGCTTATCCGGAGGCACTCGTTCTCTACAGGGTAAGAATTGACTATATTACGTACGCTCTTTAGTCTCTGTGGTTTCTTTCTCTGAGCCATTTTGAAATTGCAATTGTTTATTTCTTTTGTAGATGAGGGTGGGTTGTTGGAGAGTATCGAGTGCCGGCCGTTGCTGAATGTTCACTGTCCGCTCCACTTGAAGGAAGCGTCTCTTCAATCGAGTAAGTGATGCTTTTTTCTTATGTCTGACAGCTTCTTTCTTTGAAATGTCGATCCTTTTGACTCGTTAGTCTTCTTTACTAGAGCCCAGGAGAGGGAAGAAAACTCTGCGAATGTACTGAAAGAAGCCCGAGGCGATTGGAAGGATCCTTTGGCTCGCTGGACTGGAAGAAACCGAAGGGTGGACACTGAAAATTCAGCTTATCCGGAGGCACTCGTTCTCTACAGGGTAAGAATTGACTATATTACGTACGCTCTTTAGTCTCTGTGGTTTCTTTCTCTGAGCCATTTTGAAATTGCAATTGTTTATTTCTTTTGTAGATGAGGGTGGGTTGTTGGAGAGTATCGAGTGCCGGCCGTTGCTGAATGTTCACTGTCCGCTCCACTTGAAGGAAGCGTCTCTTCAATCGAGTAAGTGATGCTTTTTTCTTATGTCTGACAGCTTCTTTCTTTGAAATGTCGATCCTTTTGACTCGTTAGTCTTCTTTACTAGAGCCCAGGAGAGGGAAGAAAACTCTGCGAATGTACTGAAAGAAGCCCGAGGCGATTGGAAGGATCCTTTGGCTCGCTGGACTGGAAGAAACCGAAGGGTGGACACTGAAAATTCAGCTTATCCGGAGGCACTCGTTCTCTACAGGGTAAGAATTGACTATATTACGTACGCTCTTTAGTCTCTGTGGTTTCTTTCTCTGAGCCATTTTGAAATTGCAATTGTTTATTTCTTTTGTAGATGAGGGTGGGTTGTTGGAGAGTATCGAGTGCCGGCCGTTGCTGAATGTTCACTGTCCGCTCCACTTGAAGGAAGCGTCTCTTCAATCGAGTAAGTGATGCTTTTTTCTTATGTCTGACAGCTTCTTTCTTTGAAATGTCGATCCTTTTGACTCGTTAGTCTTCTTTACTAGAGCCCAGGAGAGGGAAGAAAACTCTGCGAATGTACTGAAAGAAGCCCGAGGCGATTGGAAGGATCCTTTGGCTCGCTGGACTGGAAGAAACCGAAGGGTGGACACTGAAAATTCAGCTTATCCGGAGGCACTCGTTCTCTACAGGGTAAGAATTGACTATATTACGTACGCTCTTTAGTCTCTGTGGTTTCTTTCTCTGAGCCATTTTGAAATTGCAATTGTTTATTTCTTTTGTAGATGAGGGTGGGTTGTTGGAGAGTATCGAGTGCCGGCCGTTGCTGAATGTTCACTGTCCGCTCCACTTGAAGGAAGCGTCTCTTCAATCGAGTAAGTGATGCTTTTTTCTTATGTCTGACAGCTTCTTTCTTTGAAATGTCGATCCTTTTGACTCGTTAGTCTTCTTTACTAGAGCCCAGGAGAGGGAAGAAAACTCTGCGAATGTACTGAAAGAAGCCCGAGGCGATTGGAAGGATCCTTTGGCTCGCTGGACTGGAAGAAACCGAAGGGTGGACACTGAAAATTCAGCTTATCCGGAGGCACTCGTTCTCTACAGGGTAAGAATTGACTATATTACGTACGCTCTTTAGTCTCTGTGGTTTCTTTCTCTGAGCCATTTTGAAATTGCAATTGTTTATTTCTTTTGTAGATGAGGGTGGGTTGTTGGAGAGTATCGAGTGCCGGCCGTTGCTGAATGTTCACTGTCCGCTCCACTTGAAGGAAGCGTCTCTTCAATCGAGTAAGTGATGCTTTTTTCTTATGTCTGACAGCTTCTTTCTTTGAAATGTCGATCCTTTTGACTCGTTAGTCTTCTTTACTAGAGCCCAGGAGAGGGAAGAAAACTCTGCGAATGTACTGAAAGAAGCCCGAGGCGATT
Organism: Argiope bruennichi; assembly: GCF_947563725.1. Taxonomy (NCBI): domain Eukaryota; kingdom Metazoa; phylum Arthropoda; class Arachnida; order Araneae; family Araneidae; genus Argiope; species Argiope bruennichi. The sequence goes on from NW_026605924.1 coordinate 12,001, forward strand.
GGAAGGATCCTTTGGCTCGCTGGACTGGAAGAAACCGAAGGGTGGACACTGAAAATTCAGCTTATCCGGAGGCACTCGTTCTCTACAGGGTAAGAATTGACTATATTACGTACGCTCTTTAGTCTCTGTGGTTTCTTTCTCTGAGCCATTTTGAAATTGCAATTGTTTATTTCTTTTGTAGATGAGGGTGGGTTGTTGGAGAGTATCGAGTGCCGGCCGTTGCTGAATGTTCACTGTCCGCTCCACTTGAAGGAAGCGTCTCTTCAATCGAGTAAGTGATGCTTTTTTCTTATGTCTGACAGCTTCTTTCTTTGAAATGTCGATCCTTTTGACTCGTTAGTCTTCTTTACTAGAGCCCAGGAGAGGGAAGAAAACTCTGCGAATGTACTGAAAGAAGCCCGAGGCGATTGGAAGGATCCTTTGGCTCGCTGGACTGGAAGAAACCGAAGGGTGGACACTGAAAATTCAGCTTATCCGGAGGCACTCGTTCTCTACAGGGTAAGAATTGACTATATTACGTACGCTCTTTAGTCTCTGTGGTTTCTTTCTCTGAGCCATTTTGAAATTGCAATTGTTTATTTCTTTTGTAGATGAGGGTGGGTTGTTGGAGAGTATCGAGTGCCGGCCGTTGCTGAATGTTCACTGTCCGCTCCACTTGAAGGAAGCGTCTCTTCAATCGAGTAAGTGATGCTTTTTTCTTATGTCTGACAGCTTCTTTCTTTGAAATGTCGATCCTTTTGACTCGTTAGTCTTCTTTACTAGAGCCCAGGAGAGGGAAGAAAACTCTGCGAATGTACTGAAAGAAGCCCGAGGCGATTGGAAGGATCCTTTGGCTCGCTGGACTGGAAGAAACCGAAGGGTGGACACTGAAAATTCAGCTTATCCGGAGGCACTCGTTCTCTACAGGGTAAGAATTGACTATATTACGTACGCTCTTTAGTCTCTGTGGTTTCTTTCTCTGAGCCATTTTGAAATTGCAATTGTTTATTTCTTTTGTAGATGAGGGTGGGTTGTTGGAGAGTATCGAGTGCCGGCCGTTGCTGAATGTTCACTGTCCGCTCCACTTGAAGGAAGCGTCTCTTCAATCGAGTAAGTGATGCTTTTTTCTTATGTCTGACAGCTTCTTTCTTTGAAATGTCGATCCTTTTGACTCGTTAGTCTTCTTTACTAGAGCCCAGGAGAGGGAAGAAAACTCTGCGAATGTACTGAAAGAAGCCCGAGGCGATTGGAAGGATCCTTTGGCTCGCTGGACTGGAAGAAACCGAAGGGTGGACACTGAAAATTCAGCTTATCCGGAGGCACTCGTTCTCTACAGGGTAAGAATTGACTATATTACGTACGCTCTTTAGTCTCTGTGGTTTCTTTCTCTGAGCCATTTTGAAATTGCAATTGTTTATTTCTTTTGTAGATGAGGGTGGGTTGTTGGAGAGTATCGAGTGCCGGCCGTTGCTGAATGTTCACTGTCCGCTCCACTTGAAGGAAGCGTCTCTTCAATCGAGTAAGTGATGCTTTTTTCTTATGTCTGACAGCTTCTTTCTTTGAAATGTCGATCCTTTTGACTCGTTAGTCTTCTTTACTAGAGCCCAGGAGAGGGAAGAAATCTCTGCGAATGTACTGAAAGAAGCCCGAGGCGATTGGAAGGATCCTTTGGCTCGCTGGACTGGAAGAAACCGAAGGGTGGACACTGAAAATTCAGCTTATCCGGAGGCACTCGTTCTCTACAGGGTAAGAATTGACTATATTACGTACGCTCTTTAGTCTCTGTGGTTTCTTTCTCTGAGCCATTTTGAAATTGCAATTGTTTATTTCTTTTGTAGATGAGGGTGGGTTGTTGGAGAGTATCGAGTGCCGGCCGTTGCTGAATGTTCACTGTCCGCTCCACTTGAAGGAAGCGTCTCTTCAATCGAGTAAGTGATGCTTTTTTCTTATGTCTGACAGCTTCTTTCTTTGAAATGTCGATCCTTTTGACTCGTTAGTCTTCTTTACTAGAGCCCAGGAGAGGGAAGAAAACTCTGCGAATGTACTGAAAGAAGCCCGAGGCGATTGGAAGGATCCTTTGGCTCGCTGGACTGGAAGAAACCGAAGGGTGGACACTGAAAATTCAGCTTATCCGGAGGCACTCGTTCTCTACAGGGTAAGAATTGACTATATTACGTACGCTCTTTAGTCTCTGTGGTTTCTTTCTCTGAGCCATTTTGAAATTGCAATTGTTTATTTCTTTTGTAGATGAGGGTGGGTTGTTGGAGAGTATCGAGTGCCGGCCGTTGCTGAATGTTCACTGTCCGCTCCACTTGAAGGAAGCGTCTCTTCAATCGAGTAAGTGATGCTTTTTTCTTATGTCTGACAGCTTCTTTCTTTGAAATGTCGATCCTTTTGACTCGTTAGTCTTCTTTACTAGAGCCCAGGAGAGGGAAGAAAACTCTGCGAATGTACTGAAAGAAGCCCGAGGCGATTGGAAGGATCCTTTGGCTCGCTGGACTGGAAGAAACCGAAGGGTGGACACTGAAAATTCAGCTTATCCGGAGGCACTCGTTCTCTACAGGGTAAGAATTGACTATATTACGTACGCTCTTTAGTCTCTGTGGTTTCTTTCTCTGAGCCATTTTGAAATTGCAATTGTTTATTTCTTTTGTAGATGAGGGTGGGTTGTTGGAGAGTATCGAGTGCCGGCCGTTGCTGAATGTTCACTGTCCGCTCCACTTGAAGGAAGCGTCTCTTCAATCGAGTAAGTGATGCTTTTTTCTTATGTCTGACAGCTTCTTTCTTTGAAATGTCGATCCTTTTGACTCGTTAGTCTTCTTTACTAGAGCCCAGGAGAGGGAAGAAAACTCTGCGAATGTACTGAAAGAAGCCCGAGGCGATTGGAAGGATCCTTTGGCTCGCTGGACTGGAAGAAACCGAAGGGTGGACACTGAAAATTCAGCTTATCCGGAGGCACTCGTTCTCTACAGGGTAAGAATTGACTATATTACGTACGCTCTTTAGTCTCTGTGGTTTCTTTCTCTGAGCCATTTTGAAATTGCAATTGTTTATTTCTTTTGTAGATGAGGGTGGGTTGTTGGAGAGTATCGAGTGCCGGCCGTTGCTGAATGTTCACTGTCCGCTCCACTTGAAGGAAGCGTCTCTTCAATCGAGTAAGTGATGCTTTTTTCTTATGTCTGACAGCTTCTTTCTTTGAAATGTCGATCCTTTTGACTCGTTAGTCTTCTTTACTGGAGCCCAGGAGAGGGAAGAAAACTCTGCGAATGTACTGAAAGAAGCCCGAGGCGATTGGAAGGATCCTTTGGCTCGCTGGACTGGAAGAAACCGAAGGGTGGACACTGAAAATTCAGCTTATCCGGAGGCACTCGTTCTCTACAGGGTAAGAATTGACTATATTACGTACGCTCTTTAGTCTCTGTGGTTTCTTTCTCTGAGCCATTTTGAAATTGCAATTGTTTATTTCTTTTGTAGATGAGGGTGGGTTGTTGGAGAGTATCGAGTGCCGGCCGTTGCTGAATGTTCACTGTCCGCTCCACTTGAAGGAAGCGTCTCTTCAATCGAGTAAGTGATGCTTTTTTCTTATGTCTGACAGCTTCTTTCTTTGAAATGTCGATCCTTTTGACTCGTTAGTCTTCTTTACTAGAGCCCAGGAGAGGGAAGAAAACTCTGCGAATGTACTGAAAGAAGCCCGAGGCGATTGGAAGGATCCTTTGGCTCGCTGGACTGGAAGAAACCGAAGGGTGGACACTGAAAATTCAGCTTATCCGGAGGCACTCGTTCTCTACAGGGTAAGAATTGACTATATTACGTACGCTCTTTAGTCTCTGTGGTTTCTTTCTCTGAGCCATTTTGAAATTGCAATTGTTTATTTCTTTTGTAGATGAGGGTGGGTTGTTGGAGAGTATCGAGTGCCGGCCGTTGCTGAATGTTCACTGTCCGCTCCACTTGAAGGAAGCGTCTCTTCAATCGAGTAAGTGATGCTTTTTTCTTATGTCTGACAGCTTCTTTCTTTGAAATGTCGATCCTTTTGACTCGTTAGTCTTCTTTACTAGAGCCCAGGAGAGGGAAGAAAACTCTGCGAATGTACTGAAAGAAGCCCGAGGCGATTGGAAGGATCCTTTGGCTCGCTGGACTGGAAGAAACCGAAGGGTGGACACTGAAAATTCAGCTTATCCGGAGCACTCGTTCTCTACAGGGTAAGAATTGACTATATTACGTACGCTCTTTAGTCTCTGTGGTTTCTTTCTCTGAGCCATTTTGAAATTGCAATTGTTTATTTCTTTTGTAGATGAGGGTGGGTTGTTGGAGAGTATCGAGTGCCGGCCGTTGCTGAATGTTCACTGTCCGCTCCACTTGAAGGAAGCGTCTCTTCAATCGAGTAAGTGATGCTTTTTTCTTATGTCTGACAGCTTCTTTCTTTGAAATGTCGATCCTTTTGACTCGTTAGTCTTCTTTACTGGAGCCCAGGAGAGGGAAGAAAACTCTGCGAATGTACTGAAAGAAGCCCGAGGCGATTGGAAGGATCCTTTGGCTCGCTGGACTGGAAGAAACCGAAGGGTGGACACTGAAAATTCAGCTTATCCGGAGGCACTCGTTCTCTACAGGGTAAGAATTGACTATATTACGTACGCTCTTTAGTCTCTGTGGTTTCTTTCTCTGAGCCATTTTGAAATTGCAATTGTTTATTTCTTTTGTAGATGAGGGTGGGTTGTTGGAGAGTATCGAGTGCCGGCCGTTGCTGAATGTTCACTGTCCGCTCCACTTGAAGGAAGCGTCTCTTCAATCGAGTAAGTGATGCTTTTTTCTTATGTCTGACAGCTTCTTTCTTTGAAATGTCGATCCTTTTGACTCGTTAGTCTTCTTTACTAGAGCCCAGGAGAGGGAAGAAAACTCTGCGAATGTACTGAAAGAAGCCCGAGGCGATTGGAAGGATCCTTTGGCTCGCTGGACTGGAAGAAACCGAAGGGTGGACACTGAAAATTCAGCTTATCCGGAGGCACTCGTTCTCTACAGGGTAAGAATTGACTATATTACGTACGCTCTTTAGTCTCTGTGGTTTCTTTCTCTGAGCCATTTTGAAATTGCAATTGTTTATTTCTTTTGTAGATGAGGGTGGGTTGTTGGAGAGTATCGAGTGCCGGCCGTTGCTGAATGTTCACTGTCCGCTCCACTTGAAGGAAGCGTCTCTTCAATCGAGTAAGTGATGCTTTTTTCTTATGTCTGACAGCTTCTTTCTTTGAAATGTCAATCCTTTTGACTCGTTAGTCTTCTTTACTAGAGCCCAGGAGAGGGAAGAAAACTCTGCGAATGTACTGAAAGAAGCCCGAGGCGATTGGAAGGATCCTTTGGCTCGCTGGACTGGAAGAAACCGAAGGGTGGACACTGAAAATTCAGCTTATCCGGAGGCACTCGTTCTCTACAGGGTAAGAATTGACTATATTACGTACGCTCTTTAGTCTCTGTGGTTTCTTTCTCTGAGCCATTTTGAAATTGCAATTGTTTATTTCTTTTGTAGATGAGGGTGGGTTGTTGGAGAGTATCGAGTGCCGGCCGTTGCTGAATGTTCACTGTCCGCTCCACTTGAAGGAAGCGTCTCTTCAATCGAGTAAGTGATGCTTTTTTCTTATGTCTGACAGCTTCTTTCTTTGAAATGTCGATCCTTTTGACTCGTTAGTCTTCTTTACTGGAGCCCAGGAGAGGGAAGAAAACTCTGCGAATGTACTGAAAGAAGCCCGAGGCGATTGGAAGGATCCTTTGGCTCGCTGGACTGGAAGAAACCGAAGGGTGGACACTGAAAATTCAGCTTATCCGGAGGCACTCGTTCTCTACAGGGTAAGAATTGACTATATTACGTACGCTCTTTAGTCTCTGTGGTTTCTTTCTCTGAGCCATTTTGAAATTGCAATTGTTTATTTCTTTTGTAGATGAGGGTGGGTTGTTGGAGAGTATCGAGTGCCGGCCGTTGCTGAATGTTCACTGTCCGCTCCACTTGAAGGAAGCGTCTCTTCAATCGAGTAAGTGATGCTTTTTTCTTATGTCTGACAGCTTCTTTCTTTGAAATGTCGATCCTTTTGACTCGTTAGTCTTCTTTACTAGAGCCCAGGAGAGGGAAGAAAACTCTGCGAATGTACTGAAAGAAGCCCGAGGCGATTGGAAGGATCCTTTGGCTCGCTGGACTGGAAGAAACCGAAGGGTGGACACTGAAAATTCAGCTTATCCGGAGGCACTCGTTCTCTACAGGGTAAGAATTGACTATATTACGTACGCTCTTTAGTCTCTGTGGTTTCTTTCTCTGAGCCATTTTGAAATTGCAATTGTTTATTTCTTTTGTAGATGAGGGTGGGTTGTTGGAGAGTATCGAGTGCCGGCCGTTGCTGAATGTTCACTGTCCGCTCCACTTGAAGGAAGCGTCTCTTCAATCGAGTAAGTGATGCTTTTTTCTTATGTCTGACAGCTTCTTTCTTTGAAATGTCGATCCTTTTGACTCGTTAGTCTTCTTTACTAGAGCCCAGGAGAGGGAAGAAAACTCTGCGAATGTACTGAAAGAAGCCCGAGGCGATTGGAAGGATCCTTTGGCTCGCTGGACTGGAAGAAACCGAAGGGTGGACACTGAAAATTCAGCTTATCCGGAGGCACTCGTTCTCTACAGGGTAAGAATTGACTATATTACGTACGCTCTTTAGTCTCTGTGGTTTCTTTCTCTGAGCCATTTTGAAATTGCAATTGTTTATTTCTTTTGTAGATGAGGGTGGGTTGTTGGAGAGTATCGAGTGCCGGCCGTTGCTGAATGTTCACTGTCCGCTCCACTTGAAGGAAGCGTCTCTTCAATCGAGTAAGTGATGCTTTTTTCTTATGTCTGACAGCTTCTTTCTTTTAAATGTCGATCCTTTTGACTCGTTAGTCTTCTTTACTAGAGCGTGCCACCCAGGAGAGGGAAGAAAACTCTGCGAATGTACTGAAAGAAGCCCGAGGCGATTGGAAGGATCCTTTGGCTCGCTGGACTGGAAGAAACCGAAGGGTGGACACTGAAAATTCAGCTTATCCGGAGGCACTCGTTCTCTACAGGGTAAGAATTGACTATATTACGTACGCTCTTTAGTCTCTGTGGTTTCTTTCTCTGAGCCATTTTGAAATTGCAATTGTTTATTTCTTTTGTAGATGAGGGTGGGTTGTTGGAGAGTATCGAGTGCCGGCCGTTGCTGAATGTTCACTGTCCGCTCCACTTGAAGGAAGCGTCTCTTCAATCGAGTAAGTGATGCTTTTTTCTTATGTCTGACAGCTTCTTTCTTTGAAATGTCGATCCTTTTGACTCGTTAGTCTTCTTTACTAGAGCCCAGGAGAGGGAAGAAAACTCTGCGAATGTACTGAAAGAAGCCCGAGGCGATTGGAAGGATCCTTTGGCTCGCTGGACTGGAAGAAACCGAAGGGTGGACACTGAAAATTCAGCTTATCCGGAGGCACTCGTTCTCTACAGGGTAAGAATTGACTATATTACGTACGCTCTTTAGTCTCTGTGGTTTCTTTCTCTGAGCCATTTTGAAATTGCAATTGTTTATTTCTTTTGTAGATGAGGGTGGGTTGTTGGAGAGTATCGAGTGCCGGCCGTTGCTGAATGTTCACTGTCCGCTCCACTTGAAGGAAGCGTCTCTTCAATCGAGTAAGTGATGCTTTTTTCTTATGTCTGACAGCTTCTTTCTTTGAAATGTCGATCCTTTTGACTCGTTAGTCTTCTTTACTAGAGCCCAGGAGAGGGAAGAAAACTCTGCGAATGTACTGAAAGAAGCCCGAGGCGATTGGAAGGATCCTTTGGCTCGCTGGACTGGAAGAAACCGAAGGGTGGACACTGAAAATTCAGCTTATCCGGAGGCACTCGTTCTCTACAGGGTAAGAATTGACTATATTACGTACGCTCTTTAGTCTCTGTGGTTTCTTTCTCTGAGCCATTTTGAAATTGCAATTGTTTATTTCTTTTGTAGATGAGGGTGGGTTGTTGGAGAGTATCGAGTGCCGGCCGTTGCTGAATGTTCACTGTCCGCTCCACTTGAAGGAAGCGTCTCTTCAATCGAGTAAGTGATGCTTTTTTCTTATGTCTGACAGCTTCTTTCTTTGAAATGTCGATCCTTTTGACTCGTTAGTCTTCTTTACTAGAGCCCAGGAGAGGGAAGAAAACTCTGCGAATGTACTGAAAGAAGCCCGAGGCGATTGGAAGGATCCTTTGGCTCGCTGGACTGGAAGAAACCGAAGGGTGGACACTGAAAATTCAGCTTATCCGGAGGCACTCGTTCTCTACAGGGTAAGAATTGACTATATTACGTACGCTCTTTAGTCTCTGTGGTTTCTTTCTCTGAGCCATTTTGAAATTGCAATTGTTTATTTCTTTTGTAGATGAGGGTGGGTTGTTGGAGAGTATCGAGTGCCGGCCGTTGCTGAATGTTCACTGTCCGCTCCACTTGAAGGAAGCGTCTCTTCAATCGAGTAAGTGATGCTTTTTTCTTACGTCTGACAGCTTCTTTCTTTGAAATGTCGATCCTTTTGACTCGTTAGTCTTCTTTACTAGAGCCCAGGAGAGGGAAGAAAACTCTGCGAATGTACTGAAAGAAGCCCGAGGCGATTGGAAGGATCCTTTGGCTCGCTGGACTGGAAGAAACCGAAGGGTGGACACTGAAAATTCAGCTTATCCGGAGGCACTCGTTCTCTACAGGGTAAGAATTGACTATATTACGTACGCTCTTTAGTCTCTGTGGTTTCTTTCTCTGAGCCATTTTGAAATTGCAATTGTTTATTTCTTTTGTAGATGAGGGTGGGTTGTTGGAGAGTATCGAGTGCCGGCCGTTGCTGAATGTTCACTGTCCGCTCCACTTGAAGGAAGCGTCTCTTCAATCGAGTAAGTGATGCTTTTTTCTTATGTCTGACAGCTTCTTTCTTTGAAATGTCGATCCTTTTGACTCGTTAGTCTTCTTTACTAGAGCCCAGGAGAGGGAAGAAAACTCTGCGAATGTACTGAAAGAAGCCCGAGGCGATTGGAAGGATCCTTTGGCTCGCTGGACTGGAAGAAACCGAAGGGTGGACACTGAAAATTCAGCTTATCCGGAGGCACTCGTTCTCTACAGGGTAAGAATTGACTATATTACGTACGCTCTTTAGTCTCTGTGGTTTCTTTCTCTGAGCCATTTTGAAATTGCAATTGTTTATTTCTTTTGTAGATGAGGGTGGGTTGTTGGAGAGTATCGAGTGCCGGCCGTTGCTGAATGTTCACTGTCCGCTCCACTTGAAGGAAGCGTCTCTTCAATCGAGTAAGTGATGCTTTTTTCTTATGTCTGACAGCTTCTTTCTTTGAAATGTCGATCCTTTTGACTCGTTAGTCTTCTTTACTGGAGCCCAGGAGAGGGAAGAAAACTCTGCGAATGTACTGAAAGAAGCCCGAGGCGATTGGAAGGATCCTTTGGCTCGCTGGACTGGAAGAAACCGAAGGGTGGACACTGAAAATTCAGCTTATCCGGAGGCACTCGTTCTCTACAGGGTAAGAATTGACTATATTACGTACGCTCTTTAGTCTCTGTGGTTTCTTTCTCTGAGCCATTTTGAAATTGCAATTGTTTATTTCTTTTGTAGATGAGGGTGGGTTGTTGGAGAGTATCGAGTGCCGGCCGTTGCTGAATGTTCACTGTCCGCTCCACTTGAAGGAAGCGTCTCTTCAATCGAGTAAGTGATGCTTTTTTCTTATGTCTGACAGCTTCTTTCTTTGAAATGTCGATCCTTTTGACTCGTTAGTCTTCTTTACTGGAGCCCAGGAGAGGGAAGAAAACTCTGCGAATGTACTGAAAGAAGCCCGAGGCGATTGGAAGGATCCTTTGGCTCGCTGGACTGGAAGAAACCGAAGGGTGGACACTGAAAATTCAGCTTATCCGGAGGCACTCGTTCTCTACAGGGTAAGAATTGACTATATTACGTACGCTCTTTAGTCTCTGTGGTTTCTTTCTCTGAGCCATTTTGAAATTGCAATTGTTTATTTCTTTTGTAGATGAGGGTGGGTTGTTGGAGAGTATCGAGTGCCGGCCGTTGCTGAATGTTCACTGTCCGCTCCACTTGAAGGAAGCGTCTCTTCAATCGAGTAAGTGATGCTTTTTTCTTATGTCTGACAGCTTCTTTCTTTGAAATGTCGATCCTTTTGACTCGTTAGTCTTCTTTACTAGAGCCCAGGAGAGGGAAGAAAACTCTGCGAATGTACTGAAAGAAGCCCGAGGCGATTGGAAGGATCCTTTGGCTCGCTGGACTGGAAGAAACCGAAGGGTGGACACTGAAAATTCAGCTTATCCGGAGGCACTCGTTCTCTACAGGGTAAGAATTGACTATATTACGTACGCTCTTTAGTCTCTGTGGTTTCTTTCTCTGAGCCATTTTGAAATTGCAATTGTTTATTTCTTTTGTAGATGAGGGTGGGTTGTTGGAGAGTATCGAGTGCCGGCCGTTGCTGAATGTTCACTGTCCGCTCCACTTGAAGGAAGCGTCTCTTCAATCGAGTAAGTGATGCTTTTTTCTTATGTCTGACAGCTTCTTTCTTTGAAATGTCGATCCTTTTGACTCGTTAGTCTTCTTTACTAGAGCCCAGGAGAGGGAAGAAAACTCTGCGAATGTACTGAAAGAAGCCCGAGGCGATTGGAAGGATCCTTTGGCTCGCTGGACTGGAAGAAACCGAAGGGTGGACACTGAAAATTCAGCTTATCCGGAGGCACTCGTTCTCTACAGGGTAAGAATTGACTATATTACGTACGCTCTTTAGTCTCTGTGGTTTCTTTCTCTGAGCCATTTTGAAATTGCAATTGTTTATTTCTTTTGTAGATGAGGGTGGGTTGTTGGAGAGTATCGAGTGCCGGCCGTTGCTGAATGTTCACTGTCCGCTCCACTTGAAGGAAGCGTCTCTTCAATCGAGTAAGTGATGCTTTTTTCTTATGTCTGACAGCTTCTTTCTTTGAAATGTCGATCCTTTTGACTCGTTAGTCTTCTTTACTAGAGCCCAGGAGAGGGAAGAAAACTCTGCGAATGTACTGAAAGAAGCCCGAGGCGATTGGAAGGATCCTTTGGCTCGCTGGACTGGAAGAAACCGAAGGGTGGACACTGAAAATTCAGCTTATCCGGAGGCACTCGTTCTCTACAGGGTAAGAATTGACTATATTACGTACGCTCTTTAGTCTCTGTGGTTTCTTTCTCTGAGCCATTTTGAAATTGCAATTGTTTATTTCTTTTGTAGATGAGGGTGGGTTGTTGGAGAGTATCGAGTGCCGGCCGTTGCTGAATGTTCACTGTCCGCTCCACTTGAAGGAAGCGTCTCTTCAATCGAGTAAGTGATGCTTTTTTCTTATGTCTGACAGC
>NW_026605925.1:0-7500 GCF_947563725.1 Argiope bruennichi
GATAACAAACATACATATAAAAAAATAAACACTTACCTTGCAATTTTTAAAAATGTTCCTTCTTAAAGCAAAATTAATTTCACTGTCAAAATTTCAATTCTCATGAAGGATAAACCAGTGAAAGCATTCCATTCTTGTTAAAATTAATCACAAAATGTGCTAAAAAAGAAGTCGCAACATATGGAAGTTGAAGGTCAATGAATGAACTTCAAACTTTTCTAGCACAGATAGAAATATTTCTCAGGATGACTTTCACACATATCATCCGGGAAATTCACTCAGCTTCGACTAGTTGTTAAAAATCATCATACACAAACACTTCTGAATTAGAATTCATCACAGATGAAAACAAAATTAAAATCTTCTTCAAACCTCTCTCGCACACAAAGACATTCTTTTCGGCAGTTTCTCTTTTAATCTTGAAACACACGCAATCCATAAAACTCATTCTTGAAGAGGAAATCCGCTCAGTAAATATGCAAAACATCCATCTACAAAAGAAAAAAAAAATTAATTAGAAATTAAAAAAGATTTCTAGAAAAGCACAAACAATGGAAGAGCACACACGCCGACAACCAACGGACAAATGAAATTCAAATGAAGAGCCGTTGAAATCAGTTCGGTTAACAGTTAATCAGGATTCAACCGCCTAGCAAAGAAATAATTAAGATTGCGATCACATGTTCGGATCCCATCGAACCAATCAGTGGTGTAGGATGACTTACTCACCATGACCGCTACGGTGTCTATTCAGTTTCCAATAATAACAACTCATTTCATGAATGGCAACATTGTACATTTACTTCCCCTCCCGAAGAGAAAAATGACAACAAACTTTTTATCTATCGGAACTGATTGTTACATTTTTTTTTAATTTTAGAAAAGGAATTTTAAACAGAAGAATTTTAATTTCAGTTACTCATCGGAACTTTTTTTTTTTTTTCTCTTTTCTTCATATGCATTTAAGATTTTCTTTTACCAAATACATTTTTTTTTTATTTTCCTTATAACATTTATTATTATTAATTTTTTAAAAATGTCAAACAGAAGTCTATACATAAGAATTTTTTTTTTTTTCAATATTTTCAGTCAAGTGCAATACACAACTCATGAATTAAATATAAAGGAGGGAAACTTTAGAAATGATTATTTTCACCATAAAAATATTAAATTCAATATAATACTGTCAAGCATTTAATGGATTAAATACATTGGAAGGAAATGTATACTTTTAAAGGCGAGGAATGTAAATTGGGGGGGGGGGGGGTAATAACCTGTTTTATAATAAAAAATAAGAATTATCACTTTAATAAACAATATAAGCTCCAAATGTAAACTTAAACTCATTTTGTTATTCATTAGACCTACTAATCCCAAAATTCCTTACTAGCTAAATAGATGCAATTAGATGTATTATAACTCATTTAAAGTAAAAGAAAAGATACAAACCTACAGTTCACATGAAGAAACAATTATGCACTTAATTTTTCATAAAATTTCATATTGATAAATGTTAAAATTTTCTGCAAAACAGAAACAAACAAATTAGCATCATCAAAACAGTACATTTTGATATCATGTCACATAAATAAACAAATCTTTCACACTGTGATTTTACATTCAAAAAGCAAGTAATGAAGGTTTTCACACTTCAATATCCAAATAAATTTCCACAACACAAAGGAAATATGCAGTTGGGTGATGAAGCTTGCATAAATGTACAAAGCAAAATTTAAAAATATGAATTTTATGTGCAAAACAAAAGTAAGGTGGGAGTGGTCATGCGATTCATATATAGACAAAGCAGGATTAACAAAACACTATATAAACTTAAAATCATCTTATAAGAACATTACACTGAACAATATTTTGTTTCAAGGATATTAACATTTTTATGTCTTTTCTGCAACTTACCTGGTTGCTACTTTCAAAGCAGAACTACCAATTCATTTGTAGAACCAGAAAATAAAAAAAAAAATTGAAAGAAAGCAGAAGCGTTTCATTTTACTAACAGTTTTTGTTTTTATAGCAACCAGAGAATATGGGGGGGGGGGGGGAAATGAACTACAAATGCTATGAACCATGCAAAGCTTAAAATTCTTCAAAGCGTGTCCAAATAATAATAAGATATATCATACTCATTATTTTTTTTTATTTAAAGAAACTGACATTATGAAGACATTAGTAAAGTAAGCAGTGGTAATCTCAGTTTAATGCAATTGAAGGGGGGGGGGGGAACTTTTATAACAAATAATAATTTAAGATATTTATTATTCAATACAAAATAAAATATTTGTTTTCGAAAAAGATTTCAAAGAAATCCTAACCAAATCAATTGTAAACATTGTTTTTTATGTGCTTCACTGAATTTAAAATGTTTCAGTGAATTTTTGTATTACATGAACTTGTTAATCACTGTTTCAGAGAATGTCAACAAACCATCAGTCACTTTCCTTTAATATTCTAATACGAATATTTCTAAAGAATAAACACGTGTTAATGAGTAACTAACTTTATACAATAATAAATTTTTAGCTTTATACAATAATAAAGAATAAAACAAATTAACCTATTATTAAATGCATTTTGAAAAAGTAACTGACACATATATAAACAGGATTGAAAGAAAAAATAAAGCAATATTATCTTGATCAATTGATATAATGTGATCCGTTAAGACATCAGAAACACAAAGCAAACTAGAACATGCAGAATGGATAAAAAAATGCATTCAAATGCCATTCTGACAGCTGTCACACCACACCAACACTATACAGATAAAGTCATTGCAAACAAAACATCTATAATTTCATACGCATATATATATAAGGCATGAAACCAAATGCAATAACATTAAAAAAATTTAAACTTCAATTAATGAACATGAAATTAATAGTACAGCAGGAAGAAAAGCTTTTTAAAAATAAACAAAATAACATCTTTTAAATGGAATAAAAGAAATCTTGTATGACCATTTTTTTAAAACTATTTCAACGTTCACTGTAAAAACAAAATTATCTCTTTAGTTCTTAGAAAATAAATTAAAAAATTAAACTGGCATACAACACTATAAAAAAATATAAGGGGGGGGGGGGAGGGAGGTAACATTCTGAATGATTGCATAAATTTATTGAGCACGACACTTAAAACACACAACAAGCACAAATGAGGAAAATGCATATGGAGAAAAATTGAATGGACATCTGACAGCTTTCACACCACATGAATGGAGTTCATAAAATGAAACCATCCTTAATTTCATAAATTTTTTTTTTACAACATAAAATGGTAGTAAACATTAAGAGATTTAAACTAATAACTCGAAATGAAATTATCACTAGGAATGAACATGTAAAAAAAAGAAACAGTGAAAGGAAGAAGACTGAAACATCTTTTTTTTTTTGGGGGGGGGGGGGGGAATCACGCACAAAAGTAATATTCTAATAAACAATTATTTAAATACTCCATCTAAAACCAATAGCGGAAATACATTTGTTACTTATTAGAAGAAGACTGTTCGATTAAAATCAGTAACCACAATACCAAAATTAAATCATAAAAATTGGCGATGCTAATTCAATATTGTCCGAATCAATACAGAAATTTATGGAACATGTTTTTTTAATAAATAATAAAAACATCATGCACATGAATTAATTACATATGGAAATGAGCCAAAATTGTATCCTGCATATTTCAACACCACACCAACACAGTGAATGTGTGTGTGTGAGAATTAAGACACATGCAAGCAAAATTAAAACCAAATATATAATTTAACAAAGTTGATTTCATAAAAGTTGTTTTCTCATGAAATAACTTTCATGGTCAAAACAGCAAATTTGGAACAGAAGACTCATTTCTTATTCACCAAAAATTTATGAGATGCCAGAAATGATTTCAGCACTCGCTCTCAAAACAAATCAAATACTTATTCATTCATTCCACACGTAGCAGTAGAAATTTGTAATTATAAATTATACACGTTGCTTCAAGGACTTTAAAAAATTAAAAGGAACAAAATCATTGAGTGTGTGTGGGGGGGGGGGATGACACTCTTAATGATAATAGTAATTTATTGAGCATGTCACGTAATGAACACACAAAAGTACAAATGAGAAAAAGGCATATTAAAATAAATTCAATGGAAATATAACAGCTTCCACACCACATGAACATATTGAATAGAATCAATAAAATGAAAACATCTTAAATTTTATTAAAAAGAAATTACAACATAAAATGATATTGAATATTAAAAGATGTGAACTGATAAATCGAAATGGAATGAAAACTAGATAAAGGGGGGGAGGGAGATATGCACAAAATACATACTTAATTTGTAAAATACTAACAGGAATGTTCACTTAAATTAAGACACTGCAATATGAAAATTAATTTATGAAAACAGGAGATGTGAATTTAATATTGTTCGAATCAATAGAGAAATTTAGATAATATACTTCTGAAGTGAATCGTGAAGACACACTGTACATAAATTACATATGTAAACGAACCAAAATTGCATGCTGCATACTTCCACACCACACCAACACAGTGAAAATGTGCAGGGGGGGGGAAGAGATATACATGCAAGTGAAATTGACAGGCAAAAGTATAATGGGGTGAATTTGTGTAAAATGCACACGCAACTGGAATTAATGTCTAATATTTATATATATATATACACACACACAATATTTTGAAAACAAAATTAATTTTTTATGCACCACAACTTTATGCAATTCCAGATGTTTCAATCATTTAGAAAAGATTTGATCATTTTCCATGAAAACAAAACAAAATAAATTGAATTCATTTCACTACTATCAGCACAAAATTGTAATTGGGGCGGGGGATGGTCAAAAGATGCATGCAAGCAAGAGCGAAAACCAAAAATATAATTAAAAGAAAGTTGATTACTCGTGATATTATTTCCACATTCAAAACACAAATTGGGGGGGAGGGGGGAAGTATTTTTCATGCACTCAAAATTTATAAAAAAATCAGAGGTTTCAAGCAATCAGAAATGATTTCAGAATTCGCTCTCAAAACAAAACAAAAACAAGCAGTTCATTTTTCAATTTGATTTCATTTAAAAGAAATATATGCAACCAAAAAAATTAGTTAACATTAAGAGATGCGAACTAATACATCACAATGAAATGAACACTAGAAATAAACAGTTGAAACTTTAAAAAAAAAAAAAAAAAGGGGGGGGGGGTGTAAGAATTTAATGCACAAAAACCACATTTAAATTTGTAATCAGAAAAAGGCTCCCTCTAAACCGAAATAGGTTATTATTTTAGAAAATACTTAAAAGAATGTTTAATTAAAATCGGTCACTACAATACCAAAGTTAATTCTCGAAAACAATAGACATCAATTCAAATTTGTCCGCATCATTACTGAAACTTATGCTTCTTCTTTAGTGAATTGTAAAGACACCACGTACATAAATTACATATTGAAATGAACCAAAATTGCACTCTGCATACTTCCACACCACACCAACATAGTGAAAGTGTGCAATGGGGGGGGGGGGGGAGAGACATGCAACTAAAATTGAAAGCCAAAAGTATAACGAAGTGAATGTGTGTAAAATACACATGTAACAAAAATTGATGTCTAATATATATAGACTAAAGGAAATTTATTTGCTTGTGTTATTATTTTCACAGTCAAAGTTTTGAAAAGAAAATGTATTTTTTTACGCACCAAAAATTTATGAAATTTCAGATGTTTCAATCATTTTGAAAGGATTTCAGCACTCGCTCTCAAAACAAAACAAAAAATAGTCATTCATTTCAAAAGTATCAGTACAAAATTGTAATTTCGAATAACACGCCTTGCTGAAAGGACTGTACTTCACTTTTGAGTAATTTAATAGAAAAATTTTTTTTGGTCAGAATTATTTAGATAGCAAGAACTTATCCACTCAATGAATGCTGAATTGTTTTGCAATTCTAAAAAAACAAAGTGAATGCAGAATATGAATCTATTTAAGAATGAATAGGAATTTATCCACAAATTGAAGAACACAAAGGAAGAAAATTTGGAAATGAAACAGTAAAGTTTTAATGTGTCACAAAAAGGGCTACCTATACTACCAAGGAGATTACTTAACGAGAAACTTGGTACGCAATTAAACATAACAGGTTTATTGAAGTGATTGGAATCAAAATTACAAAATCAGATATAATGAAAAATCTGAACGTAAACACTAAAAGCAGATATAAAAGAAACTGATGATATTATAAGATTTTAATACAAACTGCAAACAAACCATTGAAAATTTTTTTAGAAAAACTTACCCATTTTCCAACTGCAGTAGCTTTTGCAATTTTTTTTATTCTATTGCTTTCTCAACATATAAGAATGAGCCAAAATTCCTGAATCAAATGGCAGAATTGAAATAACTATATAAATTTTATTACAGTTTTTTGTAACAACATCTCAAGATTATGTTTGGAAAACAATTTTGACACGTCATAACAAAACACCAATGGTAGGATAATCTGACATATAACTCAATTGCTCACATTCATCATTTCACTTTCGATTCTAAAACAGTTATCACTTTCCTTCCAAAGGAAATGTCCGCCAAAAACAATTGAGATGCTACAGTGCTAAACCCGAAATATTCCAAAAGAAGCGTTATAAAAAGGAATAAAATGACGCAATTTAGCACCCGGTTGGCGTTTTTTTTTTTTTTTTTCTTGTTTTCTTTCCCGCACTGCACTTCTGGTTTTCTAATTGCTAAATAAAAAGAACACTTACAGAATTCGACGAATATAATATGATAAAAAGACACTTCCTATTTTTAACTGATAAAATAAATACTTCGCAACTAACTACGGAACAGAAAATTTGAAAAAGAACGACCGATTAAGTTACACGCCATTTCATTTCTATCCGTTGAAAAACAAACTCTTTTGCTTTCTCTGTTCGAAGTGATATTTATCGTCTGCAGCAGGGAACGAGAATGAAGGTCCGATTTTTAAGGAAATAATAATGACTTATAAAATATACTTTTAAAATACACAAAGGAAAATTGCAAATAATATTCCGTTTAAAAGACCGCCATCGAAGTTCAGGAAATGAATTTAAACAGACACGGTCACAGTTCCTTTTGAAGCAAAATCGAGCTGCAAATCGTCTGCCAATCAAAAAACTGGAAAAGTATCCTGGGACGCTAGAATACAGCCTCTACAGATTCAAACTTTTTCACTTTTCAGTATTGGCAATTGTTTTTAAATTGTAACGTTTCGTATCCGAATGATTTATGATCCTATCCGAAAACGTTTCTCAGAAATAGGATATCATTTTTCACAATTATTTTTTAATGCATACAATCCATTTGATACGTTGCAACGGATAAAGTATCACGATCTTATGTTTGAATTTTGTATTACTGTGCACGGTGGCAATTCTCAGAAATAAGATATTTTACTCGAAAATGATTCATTACAAACGTTTTAACGGATCACTGATTAATAT